>NW_021703772.1:105257869-105289679 GCF_005190385.1 Monodon monoceros | reverse complement strand
AAAAAAAAAAAAAAAAAAAACCTAAAAATAGAGTTACTATATGATCCAGCAATCCCACTCCTGTGCATATATCCAGAGAAAACTATAATTCGAAAAGATACATGCACCCCAATATTCATGGCAGCACTATTTACAATAGCCTAGACATGGAAGCAACCTAAGTGTCCACCAACAGAGGAAGGGATAAAGAAGATGTGGTACATATATACAATAGAATACTACTCAGCCATAAAAAGAATGAAATATCGCCATTTGCAGCAACGTGGATGGACATAGAGATTATCATACTAAGTGAAGTAAGCCAGACAGAGACAAATATCCTATGATATTGCTTATATGTGGAATCTCAAAAAAAAGATACAAATGAACTTATAAAACAGATATAGACCCACAGACATAGAATACAAACTTATGGTTACAAAAGGGGAAGGGAGAAAGGGATAAATTAGAAGTTTGGGATTAACATATACACATGACTATATATGAAATAGATAACCAACAAGGACCTACTGTATGGCACAGAGAACTATACTCAATACTCTGTAATAACCTATATGGGAAAGAATAATAGATACATGTATATACATAACTGAATCACTTTGCTGTACAATTTTTTAAAAATTACTACTGTTTTAAACCACGAAGTTTTATGCTGGCTTGTTACATAACTGTTGATAACCAGAACAGAAGATGAATTTCTTTGGATACCTGAATCCTTTTTTTTAAATTATTATCCTTTCCTCTTTGAGACCTAATCTATGTTTTCTGTGAGGCTTTTTTTTTTTTTTTTTTTTCAGAATGCAGATAGAAGTGAAAGCCAGAGAGACATGTATTTGAAACCGGTCTATAGCACTTAGTAGCCATAGGACCTTGCATGAACCACCTAACTTCTTAGAGCTTCCCCTTCCATCGTTAAAAATGAAAATAATACAAACTTCATAAGGCCTTTGAGAGGATTAAGTGAAATAATGTTCAAAATGCCTGGCACACAGAAGGAGCTCAGTAGCCAAGAGCCAATATCACTGGCAGGAGTAGTGATACCAAGAGTATGCATTATAGGAACCTCGAGTTTCTTTATAGATTCCTGCTGTACATAAAGTAGAAATAGCTTTTTATTAAGATTTCAAATACTTCCCTGGTATTTTGTCTTCCAGTTGTCACAGCATAGTTTTGTGGTTTTGATTCTATTGCTCCTGTGACAACCTGGTGAAGTGAAAAGACCATGGACTTTCGGATCAGTTCCACCCACATATTTTGTGCACACACGCGTGCATGTTGTGTGTGCACATGCACACATGTGTGTTTGGTTTGTTTCTGTCATCCCTATTATAATCACATGGGCAGAAACCCCGGTTTTTTTCACTATTTAATTCCCACTGGCCAGAAAAGTATGTGGCACATAATGGATAATCAATAAATATTTCTAGAAAGAAAGAAAATTTAATCAACTGTTAAATGATCTGGTTTGGTACAAATATTGAGGACAAAGAATTTTACGTTTAGTAAACTCCAGAGCACCTTGAAGTGCTATTTCTTTTCTCTCAGTAATTTGCCTTTTCTGCATCACAATTCCTTACTTCAATTTCTAAACCTACGTGTTAGTTTTGTACACATTGGAAGTTGAATACTACAGATGGACATGAGGGTTTATATACCCAATTGCATTTACAGATCTATTTGGACATACAAAGATTGTATAATGAGTATATATACCATTACATAATATATATTATATAGCACACACTAAATAGTGTATAAATAATGCATGCATATTTTCATACATACTATAGTGTGTGTGTGTGTGTGTGTGTGTGTGTGTGTGTGTATATATATATATATATATATATGGTCTAAACTATATACCACATATTATATATATGGCCGGTTAGCTATATGCTCACTAAAATATCATTAATTAAGGGAAAAAAGGAAATTTGAGAATACTTTAAGACAACTAGGACTTTATTATGTTCAAAATCATTGGAACATAACTAAGTATAGAAATTGATTCCAGGTGGAAACCACTCACATGTTTACATGAATAAATGCATAGGAGCCCGTTCCTGGCAGGGAAGTGGGGACTCTGATGTGCTATCAGGCACTCCATCATCAGGTCTGCTGAGGAACTTAAACAACCCTCACGACAACTTGTTTGCACGACTGATTTGCTTGGCAAATCCTTCCTGTTCAGAACCAAAGTAAATTTGAGCTCAGCCTATCCATGGCTACTAGATTTCAAAGTAACGGGGTCTGAACTTCCAATGATTTCATGTGTATTAAGATGGACTTCTTACCTCTGCCTTAGTGAGCTCACAGATTTGGGAAGGGCATTCCCAAATACACCTTCACTACACAGAGTGGTAACTGTGAAAAGATACATACACCAGATACTTACATCCCCAACGAGCAAATCCAGTGAGGGATTCTAGGGATTCTAATCATGGAGATGATTAGAAGAGAAGGTGGGGGAAGGTAGGGCTCTCAATCTCCATTGTCCCCAGGACCTGGGCACTCAGCTTCCCCAGGTGGTCTCCTTCCTCTGCCCCTCTCAATATCTTCCTCCTTCCGGGCGGAGTTGTGGGTTACAGAGCAAATTGGCCATGTGATTAAAGCATCTTCTAGGCCCTGGCCTCAAGATTTTTTTTTTCTGTCCTCTGTTTCTGGAACTGGATTCTATTTCATTTTTTTTTTAACTTTTTATTTTATATTGGAGGATAGTTGATTAGCAATGTTGTGTTAGTTTCAGGTGTGCAGCAAAGTGATTCAGTTATACATATGTATATATCTATTCCCTTTCAAACTCCTCTCCCATTTAGGCTGTTACACTACATTGAGCAGAGCTCCCTGTGCCACACAGTAGGCCCCCTTTGATGTGACCGACAAGGGATTAGTCTCCAAAATTTACAAACAGCTCATGAAGCTTAATATCATCAACACAAACAACCCAGTCAAAAAATGGGCAGAAGACCTAAATAGATATCTCTCCAAAGAAGACATACAGATGGCCAAGAGGCACATGAAAAGATGCTCAACATCGCTAATTATTAGAGAAATGCAAATCAAAACTACATTGAGATATCACCTCATACCAGCCAGAATGGCTATCATCAAAAAAATCTATTTTATTTTATACGCTTATCACATGATATCTTCTGGGTCTGGCCTCAGGCAAAATTCCTATGGAGGTGCTGACCAGGAGAAAAGTCTTGGGAATAACCGGGGCAGCCTTTGTTCCTGTGAACAAGTGGCCACCTCCTCGCCCTGTGACAGGATACTTCTGAGCACTGGCAGGGTGAGAAATCCTGTCTCGGAAGCTGCTCTTTAGCACAGGGTCTCAGTCCTGCATCAAGCTCAGGGTAAGAAGCAGCAAGCAAATACAACTACAAAGATTTATGGGAATAAAGAAGACACTTTTCCCCTGGACCCTAAGGGCTTGGAATTGTGGTCCTTTGCAGAGTTTCTAGTATAAACCTTCAGTTAAAGAGACAGATGACACATTTCATTGGCTGGCACTTATCAGCAGCTCTGGGGAAGAATATCTGAGGAAACTGTCAGAAAATGACAGTGTCATGGTTCAGTCACTAACTAAATGAAAAAGACACAGTGGTGAACCAGGCCTGGCCTAATCCTGCCCGTCTTCCCTCTCTTTCTGCTTCCGTTGCTGCTCGAAGAATGGAACCAGAGCCAGAGGCAAGAACAGACTGAAGGAGGCAGAAGGAGACTTTGGTGATGCTGTTTGGGATCCACAGGGCCACGCGGGCCACAGAAGCTGCAGCATGTGAGTGAGGACGCTGCCAACCTGTGAGGCTGCCGAGGAATTGTCCCCTTCAAGACACCCTGACAATCACACAGCTTAGCAGAGGTGGCTCTGGTGACTTGCCTCTCTCTCCATCTGCATTTTCTTACAAAACAAGGAAAATCATACAAACTGATGTGTTCCCTGATGACCCCATTTCCTTTTAACTTTTGTTTTTTGCATGATGTATCGGAAATCATATCCTTGCTTTTTTTTCTTAATTTTTATTAGAGTATAATTGATTTACAACGTTGTTAGTTTCGGGTATGCAGCAACATGACTCAGTTATACATATACATATATTCCCTCTTTTTTAGATTCTTCCCCCATAGAGGCCAGAGTATTGAGTAGAGTTCCCTGTGCTGCACAGTAGGTCCTTATTTTCCTTGCTTTGACCTCAGGCGGATCTGGGTATAAGAACCAGGTCTGCCCCTCCCCAGCCATGTGGCACTGATCAAGCATCTTACCCTCTCTGAGGTTCTGTTTTCTGAAATGCCAGATCGGATAACAACCCTTACTATGCAGAACTGCTGTTTGGATTAGAGATCATGCTTATACAGTTCCCCACAGACATCCTTAAATATTAGAAATGCTTAGTCATTGGTGGCCATTTGAACAGTTATTTATATTTCTTTCATTTTGCCTTCTTTTATTTCCTCCCTTTATAATCTATTGTGTATGGTACGGGGGGAAACCTATAGCAAGAAGGCATCCTTCACATTCTCCTCTTATTGGTTTGAGTCCACGGTAGCCACAATTCGTAATATTTTATTGCTTCTACTAATCCTGGCTACCAGTAGTTTCCAATAAGCTATGGGATATTTTAATTAATAAAAGAATATTTATAATTGTCTTTGATCCTCCTCTGCATTTATCAGATTGTCAAAGTTGAAATAAGGTGATAATACCTATTGCTGGGAGATGGGCACTCAAATCCCACAGTGATGTTTAGAGTAATAATTGGTATAACCTTGATACACTGCAGATGTCAATATGGCAAAAGTCTTAAAAATATGCACACGCTTTGCCCTGGTAATGGCACCCCAAGGAATTTATCCTAAGGATATAATCGGTTTTATACATAAAGATCTATGTGCAAAAATGTTCTTGCATCATGTGTAATAGTGAGAAAATGGATACAATCTAAATGTCCAAAATAGATTTGTTAATCTTGTGTATCCATTTGGTACATCCATATAATGGAAGACTCTGTTCTTAAAAACATTACGGTATAAAGTCATATTTACTGACGTGGAAAGATATTTGTATACTGTGTGTGTGACAAATACAGTTAGTAAAACAGTTTCACAGGGGGGGCCTTGGCTTCAGCAGGTAAGGGAGACCCTTACCCAACTCTTCCAGAAGGAAGGCAGGAAAGGAGAAGATGGTCTCTAGCCTCTCCTTTCTCTCTCTGGCCTTCCCCAGGGGGATGGGATTGCCTTAATAATTAGGGAAATTAGGAAAACATCCCTGCAAGTGTGTGCCTGTTATGGACAGAATGTTTGTCCCTCAAAAATTCATGTGTTGGAATTCTAATCCCCCAGTGTGATGGTATCAAGAGGTGGGGACTTTGAAAGGTGATTAGGTCATGCCCTCCCACCCAAATGTGCTCAGGGAATTTATGACAGCTGAGTTAGAAAAACAGCATGTACTATTCACAATAGCTAACATATGGAAACAACCTAAATGTCCATCGACTGATGAATGGGTAAAGAAGATGTGGTACATATACATACAATGGAATACTACTCAGCCATAAAAAAGGATGAAATAATGCCACTTGCAGCAACATGAATGGACCTAGAGATGATCATACTAAGTGAAGTAAGTCAGACACAGAAAGACAAATATAAAATAATATCACTTATATGTGGAATCTAAAAAAATGATACAAATGAACTTATTTATAAAACAGAAACAGACTCCCAGACAGAAAGCAAACTTATGGTTACCAAAGAGGAAGTAGAGGTTACCTTAGGAGTTTGGGATTAACAGATATACACTACTATATATAAAATAGATAACCAACAAGGACCTATAGTATTCAAAATACAGGTCCTATATAGCTATGTATAGTATAGCATAGGAAACTATACTCAATATTTTGTAATAACCTATAAGGGAAAAGAATATGAAAAAGAATATATATATATATATATATAAATATATATATATGTGTGTATATATATATATATATATATATATATGTATGTATATCTGAATCACTTTGCTGTACACCTAAAACTAATATAACATTGTAAATCAACTATATTTCAATTTAAAAAAAAGAACAGTAGTGGTGAGAGTGGGCAACCTTGTCTTATTCCTGATCTTAGAGGAAATGGTTTTATTTTTTCACCACTGAGAAAGATGTTGGCTGTGGGTTTGTCATATACGGCCTTTATTATGGTGAGGTAGGTTCTCTCTATGCCTACCTTCTGGAGAGTTTTTATCATAAATGGGTGTTGAATTTTGTCAAAAGAATTTTCTGCATCTATTGAGATTATCATACGGTTTTTAGCCTTCAATTTGTTAATATGGTGTATGACATTGATTGATTTACGTATATTGAAGAATCCTTACATTCCTGAGATAAACCCCATTTGATCATGGCGTATGATCCTTTTAATGGGCTGTTGGATTCTGTTTGCTACTATTTTGTTGAGGATTTTTGCATCTATGTTCATCAGTGATATTAGCCTGTAGTTTTCTTTCTTTGTGACATCTTTGTCTGGTTTTGGTACCAGGGTGATGGTGGCCTCGTAGAATGAGTTTGCGAGTGTTCCTCCCTCCTCTATATTTTGGAAGAGTTTGAAAAGGATAGGTGTTAGCTCTTCTCTAAATGTTTGATAGAATTCACCTGTGAAGCCAACTGGTCCTGGGCTTTTGTTTGTCAGAAAGTTTTTAATCAGAGTTTTAATTTCAGTGCTTGTGATTGGTCTGTTTATATTTTCTAATTCTTCCTGGTTCAGTCTCAGAAGGTTGTGCTTTGCTAAGAATTTGTCCATTTCTTCCAGATTGTCCATTTTACTGGCATATAGCTGCTTGTAGTAATCTCTCATGATCCTTTGTATTTCTGTAGTGTTAGCTGTTACTTCTTTTTCATTTCTAATTCCTTTGATTTGAGTATTCTCCCTTTTTTTCTTGATGAGTTTGGCTAATGGTTTATTCAACATAGTTTTGGAAGTTTTAGCCACAGCAATCAGAGAAGAAAAAGAAATAAAAGGAATCCAAATTGGAAAGAAGAAGTAAAACTGTCACTGTTTGCAGATGACATGATACTATACATAGAGAATCCTAAAGATGCTACCAGAAAACTACTAGAACTAATCAATGAATTTGGTTAAGTAGCAGGATACAAAATTAATGCACAGAAATGTCTGGCATTCCTATACACTAATGATGAAAAATCTGAGAGAGAAATTAAGGAAACAGTCCCATTTACCACTGCAACAAAAGTAATAAAATATCTAGGAATAAACCTACCTCAGGAGACAAAAGACATGTATGCAGAAAACTATAAGACACTGATGAAAGAAATTAAAGACGACACAACAGATGGAGAGATATACCATGTTCTTGGATTAGAAGAATCAACATTGTGAAAATGACTATACTACCCAAAGCAATCTACAGATTCAGTGCAATCCCTATCATACTACCAATGGCATTTTTCACAAAAGTAGAACAAAAAATTTCACAATTTGCATGGAAACACAAAAGACCCCGAATAGCCAAAGCAATCTTGAGAAAGAAAAATGGAGCTGGAGGAATCAGGCTCCCTCACTTCAGGCTATACTACAAAGCTACAGCAATCAAGACAGTATGCTACTGGCACAAAAACAGAAATATAGATCAATGGAACAGAATAGAAAGCCCAGAGATAAACCCATGCACATATGGACACCTTATCTTCGATAAAGGGGGCAAGAATATACAATGGAGAAAAGACAGCCTCTTCAATAAGTGGTGCTGGGAAAACTGGACAGCTACATGTAAAAGAATGAAATTAGAACACTCCCTAACACCATACACAAAAATAAACACAAAATGGATTAAAGACCTAAATGTAAGGCCAGACACTATAAAACTCTTAGAGGAAAACATAGGCAAAACACTCTATGACATAAATCACAGCACGATCCTTTTTGACCCACCTCCTAGAGAAATGGAAATAAAAACAAAAATAAACAAATGGGACCTAATGAAACTTAAAAGTTTTTGCACGGCAAAGGAAACTATAAACAAGGCGAAAAGACAACCCTCAGAATGGGAGAAAATATTTGTAAATGAAGCAACTGACAATGGATTAATCTCCAAAATATACAAGCAGCTCATGCAGCTAAATATCAAAAAAGGAAACAACCCAATCCAAAAATGGGCAGAAGACCTAAATAGACGTTTCTCCAAAGAAGATATACAGATTGCCAACAAACACATGAAAGAATGCTCAACATCATTAATCATTAGAGAAATGCAAATCAACACTACAATGAGTTATCACCTCACACCAGTCAGAATGACCATCATCAAAAAATCTACAAACGATAAATGCTGGAGAGGGTGTGGAGAAAAGGGAACCCTCTTGCACTGTTGGTGGGAATGTAAATTGATACAGCCACTATGGAGAACAGTATGGAGGTTCCCTCAAAAAACTAAAAATAGAACTACCATATGACCCAGCAATCCCACTACTGGGCATATGCCCTGAGAAAACCATAATTCAAAAATAGTCATGTACCACAATATTCATTGCGGCACTATTAACAATGGCCAGGACATGGAAGCAACCTAAGTGTCCATCAACAGATGAATGGATAAAGAAGATGTGGCACATATATACAATGGAATATTACTCAGCCATAAAAAGAAATGAAATTGAGTTACTTGTAGTGAGGTGGATGGACCTAGAGTCTGCCATACAGAGTGAGGTCAGAAAGAGAAAAAGAAATACTGTATGCTAACACATATATATGGAATCTAAAAAATAAAAAGGTTCTAATGAACCTAGAGGCAGGACAGAAATAAAGATGCAGATGTAGTGAATGGACTTGAGGACATGGGGAGGGGGAAGGGTAAGCTGGGATGAAGTGACAGAGTGGCATGGACATATATACACTACCAAATATAAAATAGACAGCTAGTGGGGAGCAGCTGCATCGCACAGGGAGATCAGCTCGGTGCTTTGTGACCACCTAGAGGGGTGGGATAGGGAGGGTGGGAAGGAAACTCAAGAGGGAGGGGACATGGGACTACATGTATATGTATAGCTGATTCACTTTGTTATGCAGCAGAAACTAACACAACACTGTAAAGCTAGTATACTCCAATAAAGATTAAAAAAAAATCATACAAAGGCAACAGTAAAGCCAAACTGATATCACAGGATGTATATACTAAAGGAAATCCCATGGTCAGAATGAACATAATCCCATTTTCCCCAAAGTTCCACCAAGTCAAACGTTAGGAAACTAGAAGCAACACAATCATAAGAGGTTAGGATGGTTTTGTGCTCACAGACTCTCTGCAAAGAGTGCTGAGTCACACATGCAGGCTTGACAGCCAGGAGAGAGCGAAATCTGAACACACACAAACACTGACTCTCTGAGAATACTGGTAAAAGGGACCCCAAGCAGGGCCTCTGAATCAGCCCTGCAAGCATTGCTGAGTCCAAGGACAGTACAGTCACTGATTTTCACAATGATGATCCTGAGTCATCAAGAAAAGGTGACATTTCATGTTCAGAATTCTCTGTTTAAGAAGGCAAGGAAGCATGTGATCCATTTGAGAAAGATTTTCATTTCAAATAGTTAAAAATTCTTTGAAAACATTTTCGGTGCTTAAAGGGGTAAGTGGCAATTATCTGGAAAATTCACTTATGTGGGACAATTCTTCCCTAAGGATTCTAGATGAGTGAGGCAGTGGGTGGGTTGTATTTAGTTAGGTTTCTAGCACTTCTGCTTGTTTGACATTTCATTGTCTAATTTCCTCAATCCTTTCAAAATTCCTCACTTTCAAGGATCATAAGTTCCTTGAGGCTAAAGATTCTGACACCCTTTCTTGGATATTCCACATCCTTGTGCTACTCAGCCATTTTTTTCCCCCTTTTTTCTGCCACGAATGATGAACTGATATGCACAGAAATGACTGACTCCCAGGGCATGCATCAACTTTGACAAAGCCCTCCTGACGTTGTGCAAACCCTTTCGGGTTTTGGTAAGCAATCCTACAAGGTTTTTTTGCAACCCTTTATCAGCCATTCACGCTAAAAACTAACCGTAAGAGAACAAAAAAGTATATAAATACAGTTAATATAATTTTTCCTAAAAGTAAACTTTATTTTAAAAGAAGAGTCATTTCCATTAAGGCCTGCACTTTTCAGGTAACATGAGTACTGCAAACACACAGGATGTGGCCGCTTTCCCTGTTGACCTCCTTGCCTAATACTGCTCTGCTATGTTTCCTTTGCCCCAGACACAACTCATTGCTCTTTGGTGAGTGTGCTGAGATCTTTGGTGCTTTCTCGTCTGCCAGAAATACCATTTCCGCTTTCACACTTCCTACGTCTAACTCAAATGCTCTCTTCGAGTGCCACTGATCTCAAGAAACTTTCCATTCTCACCACGATTGCAAGATGGGTGTTGTCACTGCCCCTTTTTTGAAGATGGAGAGAAAATCTTGAGAGGCTACAGAACGCCCTCGAGGTCACACCCTGGGTATCAGAGCAAGGACGAGTCTGTCAGGAGTCTCTCCTGGTGGCATTTCTCTCATTGCATAGGGAACCATTGTAGTTGCAGCCCCATTTTTGGCAAAACCTCCCCCTTTCCTACGTATTCCAGGGTTTCAGGGCCCAACTGCCACACTGGGGTCGTCCTGCATGGCCTTAGCAAAGGGGCCTGGGCAGGGGTGGTTCTTACCTGGCGTGTTGAGCAGGCGGGACCTCTTGCAGTGGTAGGCCACCTCCTGTTCACAGTGTTCCGAGCCATCAATCACGGCCTCCAGCTGCTCCAAGCTGCCTCCATAGTCCAAGGTCATGGAGTAGGGCTTCTCAGCGTTGGCACCTCGCACATGGGTCAGCTCCGTGTTGTTGTGCTGCACCAATGTCCAGATCTTGTCCTCTGCCCAGAAAACACAACCAAGGAAGGTCAAAAGAGGATCATGCTTATAGACCTCCAAAAGGCTGGAAAAAAAAAAAAGAGACAATCATGCTTGCAGTGTGATGGATGGTGGCTGGATGTGCATCAACTAACGGCCACTCAAGCACTCTACTCATGCAAAGAATTTGGCCGGAGAATTTTTGTTTCTCCCAGAGTTCTACCCAGAGTCAGTGTGAGGGTTATCTTAAGAGCTAAATTTGTGAAGTCTGTACTCCACAGTCTCTAGGCTAAGCATTTAATGTCCATTATCTCATTTAAAATGGACACGATCTATGCAAAGCCATGGAACTAGAACAGAAAGAGACACAAATAGGTAGACAACAGGTAGAACAAGAATAAAAGGAAATGAATTCATCTGTTGTGGGAAAGGACATTTTGGATGGGGAAGAACTTAGAAGTTGAGAAATTAGATACTCTGTGACCAGAAGTAGAATATAACTAAATATCCTTGAAGGTAATTATCCTGGCGATCACATACACACAAAAACATAGATCACTGACAAGCTGTCGAATGCGCAAAATGTTGGTAATTATATGAACAAAAATTAAATGTTAAATGTTCAAAATACTAACTACATAAATAAATAAAATAAAATTGGCATTGTCTAAATCAGAAGGGAGTCGATCCTGCCACATCAAAACTGAGGGAAAAGTGAATAAGGAAAATTAAGCAGTTTTCCTAAGATTGCATAGTTAATGTCTAAGCAAGAATTGGAACCCAGGATGTCTGACTCCAACGCCCCTACATCCAGATATTGACACACACACTTCCTCACAAAAGAAAAACTAGCATAGATCATTGTCTCAGAGAATCATAAGTACCACGTTGAAAATAAGACCTATACACAGAAAGTATCTGTGAAATATACATCATAACAAGGATGAGATTGTGTAATAGACACTGAACATGCAAGGCACTTAACTGCAGTTCGTTAATATTTATTCGCCATGCTACTTCTACTTGCCAAAAATATTTTAACAGGTTTACATTAAAACAACATGCAGAGATGAGGCCCTGTGGGTCAGGGATGGAGAACATATTTTACCTATTATAGGTAAGAATGGAAGGCAAAGAAAGGAGATGAATTTCAGTTTTAGAGCCTGAGAGATCTGACTTGAAACCTATTCTACTAACAACAAGCTTGGACAAGTCACTTCACTTTTCTAGGGCTCAGTTTAATCATCAGTTTAAAAAAAAGAAGTCACAAGGCACGATCAGACATTCTGGAATAATAGACTGAAACATTTACGGCAATTGGACATAGAATTGAATTCTGAACATGCTTACGGATAAAGGGAAAGAGGAAATAGGAAGGCTTGAGAAGCTTCTGTCATCTGAGAATCTTGCCCACATAATAACGTCATCACTCTTCATAGATGTGCAGAGCTGAAAAAGAACCTTGCCCAGAAGTCACATGGTTTCCTTCCTCTCTCACCCACTTAGTTTTACAAATGAGGAAACCAAGGTCTAGGAAGTAGAGGAAGGACCCAAGGCACATCGGTTAGACAAGAATGGTGAGCACATATACTGCCCGTAACCACTATTTCTAACTAGTACTACTTAGAAGCAGGATCGTGGCTGTTGGCCATGAGAATGAGAAGAAGGAGAAGGAAGGAGAAGGAGAAGAAGAAGCAGTAAAAAACTGGCAACCAGGATCCCCAGTATTAGTATGTTCTCTACCCTAACTCTGTATATGACTTGGGATAAATAACTTCATTGCCCTGTACTTCAGTTTTAATATGTTAGAAAGAGGAGGAAGAGAAAGTTTGCTCTCAATTCTCTCTAAAGTATGTTCCCAATTCCTAAAAATGGAAATGTTTCTTGCAGCATAAAATTGAACTCTGCTCAAACATTCTGATTCATCTTAACACTATTTCCTAAAACCAGCCCCCTGATAACCCACGTTTCCAATGTTTAATCGAGACAAAATTACATTTTCCATAAAGTCTATAAAAAAAATCAGAATGAAGGTTTTTGGATTTTGACTTTGAAAGCAAAAATAAAACATGATTCATATTGGTAAAAATAATAATGTTACATAAATAATTAACTGGAAACTCCAAAAATGTTGGTGCCAATATAGACAAATGTCAATAAAATAACCAAAGAAAGTAATTGCTCAATCATGCAATACTGTAGAGGGAGAAATAAAAACTGCTGATTTTGAAATGTCCACGGTGCTCAGAAGAAATGGAAATCTAACCTCTAATAATAGATGGTATATTACTGTTTCATACTAGGAAATTTTATGTACATCGTCTCCAGTACTGATAATAATCATAGATAACAGTATAAATATAGATATAAATGTAAGAAGGGGAGAGAAGGTAAACTTGTCCCCAGTCTCAATTCATCCAATCTTTCTGATTCCCAAAGTGGTCCACATAGCATCATTAAATCATATAAATGTGGATTTCCTTCCAAATGTACACTGATTCTTCATATCTATATATGCATCCATTGATCATACATTCATTATCAATTTTCTTATTTGTTCACTCATTAGCTCATTTTTCCAAAACCATATTCTATCTTTGGCAAGGTGGAAAAGGAAGCCATGTCAGAGAGACAGTCTTTTATCTTAAAGCCACAAATATTGTGAACCCCACGTTCTGGCCCTGACAGTGAACTGGTTTTAATAGTTCAACTCTTGGTCCTTTTTGATACATGCAATATAGAGAAGATACAAAGGAACTACTAAGATCTCCAAAGGGTCCCCACAGTTCACTTAACAGACATCACAAACACAGTCTGAGCGACAGGAAGAGAGACGATTACTCGAAACCTAGGGTCCGTTAGCTGGCTTTCATTTCAAAGATGCCCTTTGTCCTCTCAGTATTTTCCTCCTGGGAGAGAGCAACATAAAGGCTAAAAACAACGAGACAATTGGATATTATTTTTTCTCACTTTCTATTTTTTCCCCCACTTCCTGGGTAGCAATGCAGATTAAGCCCTGAACCCTGACAAAACATGAAAGGCCAGGGGTCAGTGCCGCTCAGGAGAGGCAGCTTTGATGGCTGATGTTCCTGACGCTTGGAATTGGATGGGGACAGGTGAGGTGGTCTTAGCTAGAGAAGGTCTAGGTGAAGGATTTTCAAACAAGTAAGATTCATTTTGAATAGTCTTTTAGGTGGATGGAGGGAGATCCATTCATGGACCTATATATACTTTAAATAAAATTGGACCCATGAGCTAAATGTTCAAGATGATACGTTTGGTCAGTGCACAGTGGAGATTAGTGGACACAGCTTGGATTCTGGAGCCAGAAGATCTGGATTTGTGTGCCAGCTCTACACTTCCTGGTTAAGCATCCTTGGTCAAATGATTACTTCTCTAAAGTTCAGTTTCCTCATCAGTAATACTTAAAAAAAAGAGCAATGATGCCAACTGTAGAAGGTGGTTGTAAAGATTTAAGTGAGGGGACTAGTGTGAGAATCTCCTTTATTAACTAAATAATGACATTCAACAGAAGTCTGTGTGTACCTCTTAGATAAAGGTATATAACATGTCCAACTCAAGGAGCTCACAGATATCAGATGCTGATATTAGCAACAGCATCAAAAAGAAGAAGTCTTGACTGGTCTCTTAGAGTTCTCATGGTCGCTCGTATTAACACGGTTCTTTCCCTGACCAGAGAGTAAGACCCACAAACACATAAAGGGGGCAAAGGGGAGGCACTATGAGCCTTGCCTTCTCTCTGCAGACCCATGGGGAAAACACATTCAAAAGACCCAGAACAGGAAATGCTTCCCTCTGGCAGTTCTGTGAACTGGAGTCCCACACAAGGAAACCAGCAGAGGTTTCCCTGTAACTCAAGTCGGTCCATTTTCATGCAGAGACTGCGGAGTAAATCGTCTAAATGCTATGATTGGCAGAGCATCATAAAGTCCTCCAGGCTCCTTACACCCACCTTGGCTGACCTGCCTCCATTACCTGCCCTCCACCACAGGACATCCACCCTAAGTTCTAGTCTCTAGAGATGCATCTAAGGCTCAAGGTACCGTGAGACTTCTGGCTTTAGAAACTAGCCCATATGATGGGCATCTATGTTCTGCTCCAGCAGTAAGACTTTGGACAAGTTATATACATCTCTGAAGTTTCCTCATTGGTAAATGGGATATTTATATTAATCTTTCCATCCATGATGATATTATACTGATTCGGTATCTTGCTTTACATGGACACATAACTTGTTGTCTGGCATGCAAAAGAGTAAAGAATCTTTATGTTCGAATTTTTCGATGACATTAAAATGAGGAAGGGGACTTCATTCCTTAGAGGGTTGGGGGCAGGGAATTCATCTGGCAAATGAGGTTAGCTAGAGGTCTGGACTGCAGTTTCTTGTAATATAGCCACCGCTGTATATGATAAATGATTATCATCTTGTCCAATTATCTTTTCACTCTGAAATAGACTCATGTGTCTCTATATTTATTCTCATCCCTTGCATTTCTGCAGATGTCTAAAACAGAATTTGTCGTTTAGTCCTCATAGACCCAGAAACCTAGAAAATCATTGCCCTTGATACCACGGTTTGCTACCCAGTTCATTTTCTTTTTTTTTTTTTTTTTTTTAACGCTCTGAAAACACTTTATTACACAAATTACATTCAGATTCTGAAAATAGTGATCTAACAGTGTAACCATCTAAAAATAAGACATCCCCGAAACACACCAACTGAGGAAGAAAATTTAAAAAAATAATTTAAATAGAGACTTTTTTTTCTTTCCCTCATTGCAATATAATGTTAGTGATTTTAAAAAAATAGAAGGAGATTTAGCAGCTTTGTTGTCATGTAGCACAAAGTTTCTCTTTACTGCCACAGGCTGAGAATGCTGAACAGGAAAGGCACCAAAGAAAGACACTGGCAATGGAGGTGCTATTGGGAAAATACTGTGTTCAAGCAGAGAATGGGGTTATTTACGAACTACAGAAAAGTCTCAAAAATGCAGATGAGCAAACCTTCCATCATTAAATTACTAGTGTGATGGAAGAAGAGAACTGTTTATTCTACGTTCATATAAAGACAATGGCACTGTTATGAACTTTTAGGAAACTCCTCAACTAGAACCAGAAGCCAACTAAATCAAACCGAAGTAAATGAAATGTGTACAGTCCCACACAGGCTAGTACAGTTTACAATTAAATACACAAAACGCTAAACGTGCTAAAGGGAAAGGAATCTGGCATTCTTGGCAAATTTCATCAACCTAAATCAAAGCCCCGTTTTCAGGAGGAAGGTGCGGGTATAGGCGAAGGTGCTGAATACTCCTCTTCTGACTCACTTCCGTCATCATCTTTCTCCTGGTCACTTCCCTCCGTGCTAAGGCGGTCAAAGCCTTTTCGGCTATAGCCTTTCCGGCTTGCGAAGAAGTTTCCGAGGTTTAAGCCTCCACTTCCCTTTCCTCCAAAGGCCCTTGATTTTTTCCACCGAATAAATAAGGCAATGGCCAGCATGACAACCACCGGAATAACCAGAAGGGTTGTAATGAGAATCACGGGCACCCCCGAGCCTGGCTCTTTGATCAGTTTCTGTTTCTCCTGCATCTTCTGCAATTCTGAAGAGGCGGGTTTGTTCTCCATTTTGGTTTCAACAACTGCCTCGGATTCTTTGATCTCCTGGACCTCAATGCCAGCCTTTTTAACTGATCGATTTTTTTTTTTTTTTGAGTTGAGGTGAACTTCCACACGGTATTGGTGTGAGCGTCTCCAACATACACGGTCCCGTCTTCAGACGCAGTGATGTCATGAGGCACGTCAAAGTGTTTGCGCACTGGCTTGAAGACGTCTATAATTTCCCCATTGGAAAAGTTCATCACAAATCCTTGTACAGGTTCTTGGTCCTCAAAGTAAGGCTTCCCATTCACCGCAAAGAGCAAACCTGGTATATATGAAATAGCAAATACATTTCTTCCAAATGAAGCATGCTTAATCTCTCGCACAAATTCTTTGGTGTCAGTTTTAAAACACTGGATCCGACCGTTTTCCCTGTCTGCCACACATAATTGGCCCAAATGAGACACTAGGGCCAAACTGTGAGGAACACTGAACTGGCCTGGTTTAGGATTGCTCTCAGTAGACTCTTCTCCCCACTGTGTGATGAACTTTCCACTTGGTGAAAACTGCACGATCCGACTGTTGCAGTAACCATCTGATACATAGATGGTTCCTGTGTCTGGATCCACAGCCACATCAGTAGGTTGACAGAAGTGATTCTGGTCACTGCCTGGTTGCATGCTCTTTCCCAGGATTAACAGAGGGGCTTCTTCATTGTTTGCATTCAGTTTGAACACCTGATGAAGAGCCACATCTGTGACCCAATAATTTCCATCTTTATCTATACTTAAGCCATGTGGCAAGTAAAACAGATTTTTTCCACTGGACTGGAGTACTGTGGCATTATTTGGATCTATGACAAGAATAGTGTCTTCTTCAATTGGCCCGAGACCTCTTTGCTGGTAAATAACCTTACTGTCAAAAGAGTTTCCATCCCAGACATGGTTACCTCTGTGGAAAATCACCAGATTATTCGTAGGGTCCAGAGCCATCCCAGAAACCTGGCCTGGTAACAAGTATACTCCAGGCCAATCCAGTGCCTCTTCTACATGGAAATCTCCTGTGTGTTCTGGTTCCCAGGTGCCTTCACCGGGTAGCGGCTGCTGTAATGACAAAACTCTGCTCTCTGCTGGCCTCAGAGTAGATGCTAGTCTGTGGAATTAGTGAATTCTGTCTCTGACAAGAAGAGCATTGTCCCTCTCAGGTTCTGCACTCTCTCTGGCATCAGACTGACCAAGATCCTTCTTTTGGACTACGTTTGCAATCTCAGCTACCAGGTCTGACTCTGATTCTGCCTTTTCTGTAGGATTATATTTATGCACATGAACAACATCTTCCCTTTCTCCTAGCAGCTTGGAAAGTAGTGAATAGAAATCACCCTGTTCTAATACTTCTTCTCGTTTTGGCTGCTGTAGTATAGAAGTCTTATCTTTATTCACTGTTTCTTTGTGATGTCCATGCATCATAACCATATCAGACTTCACAGGAATTGGAATGTTGGCCTCTGGTGGTATGGTTCTGAACAAATCCGGAGCGATATTCTGTGTACAGGTCATGAAAGAAACTGCATGCTTGGCTTCCATGTAATACATAATGTATAAGTTGCACATTTCATCACTAGATATGCCACCAATGTGTGTGGCTTCTGTCCTTCCTTCACCAGTGAATACACATCTTGCAGCCAGTATGTCACCGAAACTAACATCTACTGGGTGTTCTACAGGGTAGAAAGCCTGTGGCAGCTGGGGGCTTTGGTGTCCAATCAGTGTCCACTGTCCATTTCTTACTCTGTAACCACTTACTACCTTACCTAAATGGTGAGTGTGAACTTTGTAGGCAAAGACATGCATTGGATACTTTTTATAATGGCATGAAATATCAGAACTCACCACTTTCTCTCCTGCTGGTATAACAGTGTCAATAGACATCATAAGGTACATGCCAGCAATTAAAGTCTGTGGCAGGCGTGTAAGGTGTAAGGAAACACCAGAGCAGTCTTTGTGATTATCTCTAAAAGCACTAATATCCCCATAGTGTACTTGTAGTACAAAGTATTTGCTTCCAGTCTCTCCTCCAACTCTGAATCCAACACCTTTGGGGAGTCTGGTTGGGGGAGCATTTCTTGCCCAGGCATATAGAATATTGGCTTTATCTGTACAGGTTCCTTCATCACAAAACCAGTAATTTTCAGTGGACGCTGGCATATTGCATCCAAAAAGTAGCATATGATGGACAGTATCCATGCTGGCATGGGGTTTGAAGTCAATCACGAAGGCTTCCTCATCCATTGGCAAATGCACTGACATGCAGAAGTACGTATCAGACTGTTTGGGAGTAACCCCAGGCATGTGAATATCCAATGCAAAATCTGCTGAATCAACAGGAATTACTGGTCTGGTGGTACCAAGACATTCATTAGAAAATGATCTGGTAGTTTCTTTAAACCTCTTAAAGACAGAAAGTGGGCTTCTGAAACCCAAACAGCTGCTTTGAAAAACAAGGAGGAGAACTAGCAGGCTACGAAAGCCAGCCATGGCCACGCCGCTCCGGCCCCGCCGGGAGGACCCGGCAGCGCAGCGCTGGGCTGGGGCCGGCGGTCGGGCAGCGACGCCTCCAGCAGCCGCTACTTCATGGCCGGGGAGCGGCGGGCGTCCGGCGACGGCCACACACCATCTGCCTGCGAGAGCTGCGAGGTGTCTGGATCAAGAGCCGCAGGCAGAACCCCGTGGGAAGGCGGTACTTTTGTCAGGTCCGCAAGCGGAAGCTCTCCTCCCTTCAGAGCTGCTTTCTGCCCTGGTGCTGGGGCTAGACGTGAGTGTTCCTTATCACTCGGGGATGACAGGGACTGTGCGGGATATCACACAAACCCGCGTCAGTCATCATTCAGAACCAGATGGCCTTTAAATATGTCCATTAGGCATCAAATTGTTCAGTCCTGTAAATATTTCTCTGAAGGTTGTTCAGAGCACTCCTGTGAGCCAGGCACAGTTTCAGGTATCAGGAATACAGTGTTGAGGAAACCATACAAGGCCACTGATCTCAAGGAGCTTGCATTCTGCGCGGCTGCGAGCACAGTCCGAGACCTACCCAGTTCATTTTCTATTCTTTCTTCTACTGTATTCAGTCCCATGATGAAAAACAGAGCCCCATCTTTCTAACTTGCTTAAAGGAATACATGTACTGAGTTACCCAAGACAAATTCTCTGCTTAAGAGAGGACTGCATTTGAAGGGTTTTTGAACTGGCAGAAACCTATTCAATTCACTAAGGATCTTAGTTATTCTAAAATTAGTTACTATGTATTTAAAATATTTGTTTTTTTTTAAATCAAATAGATGGTTTGCAAATAGTTTCTTTCATTCCCTAGATTGCTTTTTAATTTTGTTGACTATTTCTTTTCCTGTGCAGAAGCTTTTTAGTCTGATGTAGTCTCACTTGCTGATTTTTTTCTTTTGTTGCTTGGGCTTTTGCTGTCATAGTCAAAAAATCTTTGCCAAGACCAGTGTCAAAGGGACTTCTTCCTTATGTTTTCTTCTAGGTTTTTATGCTATTAGGTCTTCTGTTGAAGCTTTTAATTCTTTTCAAGTTAATTTTTGAGTGGTATAAGATAGGGGTCCAATTTCATTCTGCATGGGCTTGTTCATTTTCCCAACACCATTTATTGAAGAGACTGTCCTTTACCCATTGAGTATATTTGGCTCCCTTGTCAAATATCAATTGATCGTTTATATGAGGGTTTATTTCTGGGCTCTCTGTTCTGTTCTACTGGTATATGTGGCTAGTTTTGTGCCAATACCATACTGTTTTACTTACTATAGCTTTGGAAAAATGGAGAGATGTTAATTAAGGGTACAAACTTGTGATTAGCAAATAAATAAGTTCTAGATATCGAATGCACAGCATAATGATTATAGTCAACAGCACTGTACTATAAACTTCAAAGTTGCTAAGAGACTAGATCTTAACCGTTCCCACCAGAAAAAATAAAAGATAATTATGTGACATAATAGAGGTGTTAGCTAATGCTACCACGATAATCATATTGTAATATATAAATGTATCGAATCAACACATTGTACATCTTAAACTTACACAAAGTTGTATGCCAATTATATCTCATTAAAAAATAAAAATAAAATATTTGCTTTTTAAAAGCAGCATTCAGCCCAATGCACTTGCCTGAGCATAAATGATACCATAACCCAAATCCATACAAGGTATCATGCCACCTTTAAGCATAAAGGAATTACAGGCCATAGGCCATCAAATAGCATGTGTTATAAAGGTCCAAGGCTTCATTTCTAAGATATGACAATGGGTTGTTATGAAGACTAGTAAAGCATTTCCCGTGTTGCTTTGTGAATTTAGCTTTCAAGTCTATCTCCTTACAAAGCTGAGATCTCCCAGGATGTGAAATGTATCACTCATTCTATGTATACTGTGTGATAGCCCCCAGGGCACATACACAGGAGGATAGTGCACTGCCTAACTTCTTCAAAAGTTTACCATCATTTGGGGGAAAACGTGGTATGCATGAGAATGACAGATGTCTCATGCTGTTGTAAGTACTCTTGAGATTACAAGTAAGTGGGGATGCCCAGAGTTCCGTTGGTGGCAGGGTTGGGGCTGGCGATAGACTATACACTGTTTTCCTTGAGAATGGACTGGTCAACAGAGGTCATTCATCCTTAGACCATCAGCACCTTGGCTAGCATTGAACGCCATGTAAGACTTCAGGAGATCTTCATCAAGAGGAGGCTAATCACCAGCATGTATTATGTAACGGTTCACATGTAAAAGAACTTTCAAGTGATATGATCAAAATACACGCAGTCAACAACATCATCAAGAGAAAAGCAAAAGAGGTTTCACAAAGAGTCAGCAGAGTACTAATGGCAGGATATTCCAGAATATTCTATTTCCTTATCCCTGCTGTGAAATCTTTCCCCGTTGTCACCCCAGGAAAGCCCTCTAGGAACCTTCGTCCTGGAGCTCTAGGTGATCCGCCTGGTCCCTTTTGCTCTCATTTCAGAAACTGTAAATTGTTTACCTACAGAGACACCATTTAACTCTCTTATTTTGGCTCTCGTTCTATCCGATTGGTATTATCATTGTGATGATCATTATTATTATTAATAATAGTCATTACAGATGCTATAAGCTGTTCTATCTGTTACCATGGAGATCACCACTCAGAAGAAAGAACAAACAGGAGGAGAGTGGAAAAAGAGAGAGAGAGAGACAAGAGATAACTCTGATTAATAAAACCTCATTCTATACACATATCTGCCACTTTGCAGAGGCAGCAAAGAAACCTTCCATTTTTCTCTCACAATGCTTGGAAGGAAGTCTACAGATTGTCAATACCCAGTTTAATTGAACTTAAATCACTGTGGGGAGCTGCTTACACTCCTTTGGAAAGTGTGCCAATTCACTTACACTCCTATTGTAATAAAGCGAGTCTACAGAAAGGTCCCTGGGGTCACTTCTTGTGTAGTTATCTATGTTGACAAAGTGAATTTTCTATGCCAAGGGTAAAGACAGCTTAAATAATCCTCAAAGCACTGTCTCTGCCACTCATTTACCATCCATGCCATCTCTTGTCATTGTGCATTGAGAGTTATTTAACTATTCATATGTTTGTCCCTCATCTCCCCATTTAAATCTTCGGCAATGGCCGCTGAGTAAATAGTGGCTTAGAAAGGGCTTCCATAGCCAGTAGAGGCAGATGCGATGGAGGGAAGCAAGGGCTTTGTGATCAACGGACCTGGCTGCCAGCTCTGCCACTGACCACATTCCTGACCCCAGCAGAGACAGGGAACCTCCCCGATCCTCAGTCTCCGCTTCTGTAAACTGGAGATACTCCACTGAGCAGTGATGCTGTAAGTGCTTAATCAAACGCACAGCGCTGAGCTGAACTCAGAGGCTGGCTCAGGGTACCCGACTAGAAATCAGAGTTGAACTGCTGCAAGCCTTTTTTTTTTTTTTTTTTTTTTTTTTTGCGGTATGTGGGCCTCTCACTGTTGTGGCCTCTCCCGTTGCGGAGCACAGGTTCCGGATGCGCAGGCTCAGCGGCCATGGCTCACGGGCCCAGCTGCTCCAGGCACATGGGATCTTCCCGGACCGGGGCACGAACCCGTGTTCCCTGCATCGGCAGGCGGACTCTCAACCACTGCGCCACCAGGGAAGCCCTGCAAGCCCTTTTTAGGAAGTGACTCGGGAGGAGCGGACGCATCACTTCATTGCGGGAAACAGTTCTGGGAACCTCTGCTGAGGGGATCTGTGCCCCCTTCTCCTCAACCTTTAAAGGGAGAGAAGACAAGAGGTGGAAAGCAGTTTTCAACTTCTTTAAAAGCCTTCAGAATTCCCGCAGGAGCTGTTTCCCCTCCCTTGTGGATCAGCCCAGCTGCCTAGGCGAGCATCCTCCTTGCCTGCTAAAACCACTTGCAGACGTGGCTGCTTTTAGTGTCTGGGCTTCTGCGGCTGTTAGGGGAAGGTAGCATTACTGGTTTAAGACTCCTGGTAGGGCCACCGTGCACGTTGCATTAGCTGGAAGCAGGAACCGCAGCCCCCGGGGCGCTGGAGGGGTAGGGGGTTGCGGGGAGCCCCTTTCAGCCCCTGCCGCTCCTTCACCAGCCCGCCTGGACCACACACCTGACGACTTCCAGACAACATACTTGACCGTGATTTATTCTACTACTTCGCTCGAGCCTTTACTTTTTATGTACGTTTTTTGGGGGTTTTCTTTTCCCTTGCTTTACAATTAGTGGCATGATCAAAGAGACCTGGGAAATCTGTTTTATGATCTTGGTGGGGGTGATGTGTGGTCTTGAATAGATTTCATGAGCATTGCATGGTGCTTTGTTTCTGATTCGCTGGTTTATTCAAGGAAAACTTAACGGAAAGTCTAGTGTGTGCAGAGCACAATGTTAGGGACTGAGTAGGTTGTGGGATGAGGGGTACCAGGCTGAATGCCACCCCGGACCTTGAGCGTAAGGTGTTCACAGCTGGTTCTGGGAAAGAAGCTCCATGGAAGCTGAAAGCTTGCAGCAGCAAATATGTGGCCAAGGGGAGCCTGTGCCCGCCTCCCAGGCAGGGGAAGGGCGGGGCGGGGTGGGGTGGGGGGGTGGAGGGGGGCTGCACATCCAAGTCACCTGATGGGAAGAGGGAGGGGCTTTTGTTGCTATGAGACATTTTTAGAGGCTTTTAGGAGCATCTTTGTGGCAGGCACTGTTTTGGTGCATTCTGAGGAAAACTTTGGGCACTGACACAGACATGAATTCACTCCCTCCATCTGTCAGTTACTAGCAGAGTGATGCTGGAATTCTCTCCAACCTCTCTGAACCTCTGTTTTCTCAAAATGAAAATGAGAAATAATCTCTACCTCACACTTTATCATGAGGATTAGATGAGATTGACTCTAAGACAATATATATAACCCAGTACCTGGACCACAAGTACACAGTAAATAGTAGTCCCCATCCTTCCTTTAGTAAGAGCTAAGGTAGCCAAGATGGAACTCATAGAGTAGTGAGCTGACTGCAAAGTGCTTGCCTTGGTCCTAAGAAGGGTCACCCAGCACTTATGTCACCTCTCACCAGGTCACAAAAGAAGACAAGCCTTCTGAAATGGAAGAGTCTACTTACTCTGCTTCCATGGATCTTAGATTCTGGCTCTGGAGGTGACTGACAAAAAGAAAGCTCAAAGAGGAACATGGAATTATTTATCTTTCTTTCAGCTGACATCCCTGCTCTGGACTTCGTCACACTATCAATTTTATTGTCAGAGTGCCAGCATCATCTCCGGTGGGAAGTCTTTTCTAACTCCTCCAGCATCCTGTGTTTGGCTCACTCAAGCACTATTACTCCAACTTGTTGACTCAGACCCCCAGCTAAACTGTAAGCTATACAAGGGAAGAGAATGTCTCGTTAAGTCTTTGTATGCCTAGCACCTGGCCCACAGTAGGCATTCACTTTCCACTGAACTAAACCTTCAACAGACTATCAAGATTTTTACTGCCTTCAGTGACAGCTCTTAAAATCAACAGGAAAGTGATACATGATAGGAAACGATGTTTCAATGCATACTTGAAATTCTGCTGTGCAGCCCAGAATATCTATTACAAGTAGCAGAATTTTGGAAAAAAGGTAAATTATCTATCAATAGATGTTTGATTGGACACAGTATAGTTAACTGACACAGTGAAATACTATGTAGTCATAATAAAGACCACATAAGATTTCTCTAAACCAATCTAGAATGATTTCCAGGATAGATGGAATGATTTCCAGGAATTAAGGTGCAAAAGACTACGCTACATGTTGTGCAAGAACAAAGGAGAAAAAGGGATACACAGAGGAAGGATACACTAAATGATTATCGAGAGGAGATGGGTAAGAACAGAGTGAAAGCAATATAAGTGAGAACAAGACATCCCTGGTCAACCATCGTAAATATATTTGACTTCTGTAACATTAAAATGTTTTATATATTTAAAACATAAAATTAAATCAAAAGGATGAAAAAAGGCAAACCCTAAAACTGAATATTAAGCAGATACAAAAAACCCTGTCTATATATTAGATAAAATAAACACAAGGGAGAAAAAAAAATAATTCAAGTAACTTTTTTAATACTCTATTCTGTCTAGCTATACATCCTGAGGATATAGTCTAAGAACAAAATTTTAAATTCAAGTAAATCTTAAACTTTACCTTGTTATTAGTAGTGCTATTGCTGATGTGATTCTGAAACTATTGGTGTATATTACAGGATAGAATAAATTAGAAAATATATTGATGCTAGGATAATTTCTCAGTGTGAGAGAAGAGAAATATATATGGAAGATAGAATGATGAGAAAAGATCTAATGGTGCTGGATTTGCATTAAAGATAAATGTATCAACTCATAATTTAAACATACACACACACATTTTTTAGCTCTGTCCACAAAAAAGGCTGAGAAGCAATAAACAAACCTAACACCTAGATCTTAACTTTCAAATACCATTTGCTACAAAAAGGAACTAGGCTTCTTTGGGGAAATAGCTGAGTCTGGGTCTAGGCAGGGATAGTTCAAGGTAACATCTTGGAGCATCTTGTGCTAGAAAGCATGGAAGTGCTCCAAGATTAATGGGGTCATGCAAGAAAGACATAGGAACAGAATTAAAGGAACCATTACTAGCTAATTTGGGGACAATTTGAACATCTAATAAATATAATGTAATAGTAACAATGTTTTAAAGCGAAATAATTTATGAGCCTCTACTGATACAAGGGTAAATGGAGGCAAGGTGAGAAATAAAAAGCTCTGTAGACAAAAACAGCTATAAATGCAGAAGGGATAATATAATTAGAAAAACGACATTTTACAAACTCCAGTGTCATGACTTACACAGGTCAGGACCATTAACACATGGATGGAGAACAGGATACTCACATAATGTCTGCATAGAGCTCCATAGATAACTGATTGTAATCACCTTCACAATGCAGAGATCTGGTGGAGCTGCTTTAGTCAAATGATGGAGCAGAGGAAGCCAGTCATGGCACAAACTGACATCATGTGCCTTCTGATGGGAGACACCCGCCATGAGGCTTTCTGCCAAAGTATTCTAACAATGAAGAAATAACCAGGAAAAAAACAAAATGTGGAACATTTCACTTCTTAAATTTATTTTTTATTGACCTATACTTGATTTACAAAGACGTGTTAGTTTCTGCTATACAGCAAAGTGATCATATACATATTTATATTATTTTTCATATTCTTTTCCATTATGGTTTATCACAGGGTATTGAATATAGCTCCCTGTGCTATTCAGTAGGTCCTTGTTGTTTAGCCAGTCTATATATACTAGTTTGCATCTGCTAATCCCAAACTCCCAATCCACCCCTCCCTCACTCTGCTCCCCCTGGGAACATTTTACTTAACAACTGGCTTGTACTCTTCAAAAACTTAATGCCTGTTATGAAAAGCAAACAAAACAAGATGGGTTAGGGGGCGGGCCCTTCTAGTTAAAAGAGACTAAAGGGACAGGGCGATTAAATCCCACCTAGGGACATTGCTTGAGATCCAAATAAAAATAGAAAAACAGACACTGCTATACAAGACACTGTAGGGGCAAGATGGATTATATACCAGATAACATTCATTGAAGTGATGTTTATTTTCTTCTTATGGTTTTATTTTTGCGCTTATATAGCATAGTGTCTATTGTCGGGAGGTGCAAGTGAAGTCTTCATGTTTAAATTATCACTATGTCCACAACTTTCTTTCAAATAGTTCAGAAAAAGAAAAAAAAAACATTTTATATGAGGATGAAGGAAGGACAGGAAGGGGGTGGATGAGAGTAGCACAAATGTGTGCAAATGGGGCAAAAATTTAATATTTGGAGAGTTTAGGTGAAAAGCCTATGGATGCTCATTTTACTATTCTTTCAACTTTTCTGTAGGTTTGGTTATTTCAGAATAAAATCTTTGGGGAAATAAGATAGTGCTTGACACAGTACTTCACATGTAGAAAAGGCTCAAAACTATCCTACTCTGTCCCAGCAAACTCGTGTGCATGTGCCCTTACAAACACACACACACACACACACACACACACACACAGCTAAGGACCAAAGCAAAAACTATTATCAAATTCAACCATTCACACCATGGTAGCCCATCTATATTCAAATGTAAGTATCGGTTATTGCTGTTGAATTAATTTGCAGGGGTGCTTTGAAGGCACCTGGTGTTATATATTCCTAAAATTTATTAGTTATTATTTTCATCACTGTATCCCCAGAAACACCAAGAAAACAGTGTCAAGGCTTCTGGTAACAGAGTGATGAAAATAAGGCTAACACATATTGGGTATATAATGCCAGGAATTTTTTTCTTATAGTTTACAACGATTAACTCATGTAAACCACAACAACAACCTCATACATAGGTTCTGTTATTAATGGCAAAGGAGGAAGCTAAGGAACAAGGAGCCCAAGTAACTCCCTAGATCACGTAACTTGACAAAACTAGGAAGTGTCAGCGCTGGGATGCAAACCAAGCACAAGTTCTTATCACCAATGCTAGATTGGATAGATGTTTGTTGATTATGTGGGTTCAAGGGGGAGCCTTGAGAATGGTGATGGGCAAAGGACAGTCATAGGAGAAAAGAATGAGGGCTCAGTCTAAAGAAGGAGGTGAGGAAATGACATTCCAGAAGAATAAAACTGGATAAAAGGCATGAGAGTTGGACAGAATACTCATAGGTGGCACGGAAAAAGCCGTGTGGAACCGTCCCCACAGACAGTCTAACCAGCAAATGTCTCTTACCATCTTCCCTTTACAAGCAGATACAAATAGAACAAACTCTTGTGCCTGGAGCAGGAAAGGCTGATTGTCGCTCCTGAGACCTGAGTTCACCTGCTGTGAATAGTTATAAAAAAAGACTCCCAGACAAAGGGTCCCTCTGCTTCCCTTACTTCACAGAATGTGGAATCACAAGCTGCTAGTACATCTTGGGCTTTTTAAATTCTTTGGAAGGTCTAGACTGACTTTTAGTCATTATCTCTCCCCGGAATCCTGGGCTCAGAGCAAAAGTGAGCCAAAACAAGCAAGCTTTCTGGGAGACACATTTGACTCCCACTTGTTATTTCATTCTTCTGATCAAGAAAAGTGCTTGCCCAATGGTAATCTTGTATTAGAACACACAGGTGAGCCAGGAGCCCTCAAAGGAGGCAAAGCTCACTGCATCGCCACACCCATACCACTGCTGAGCTCATCAAGATTGATTTTTCCTCTTTTCTCTTCTCTGCCTAGCCTGGGACACCTATCTTTCAACTTCATACCTAAGCCGTATGTCTCCAGCAAAGCCTTACTTGATCACTCCTGCCTCTGTATTCCTTCAGCATTTAGATCTTCCTATGATGATGGAGCTGGGTGATCGTGATTTCTATTTCCGGAGCTCTTAGATAATGCCAGATATTGTACTGAGCATATGAGGTACGTTGCTCATTTAATTTTATTTAATCTGCACATCAACCCACTGAGGTAAGAGTGACTGATCGTCCCCATTATGCAGATGAATAAACTGAGCCTCACAGAAGTGAACATGCCCAGGATCCCATGGCTGTTGAGTATCTACAGGATAATTGGATGAATTAAATATGGAATAGGATGACCTAAATGGAAGGGCTTGAAGAGCTGGAAGTTAAGTATGAGGTCCTAGGGCACAAGGGTCGGTGGTTTATAGTGGCTTATACAGCACAGGACACAGGGGAGCCTCAATATATACTGGTTGTTTGGACTGTGTCCTGATCCCCACACACCAAGAGGAAGGGCTCGCCAGGTATCTGCAATAAAAATGTGCTGTGAAAAGTCCATCAAGAAGGGGTCAGGATAAGCCTTGTGTTCAGGTCTTAAGAAGAACAGCTCTTTTAGTCACTGACCAGTCCCCCCACCACCTTAGAAGTGGGGAGACGAATACGGAAGGAGACATTAAATGCTATACACTGTGCTAATCACCTTATATGGATACTTCCCAAGGTCCAGAGTCTTCAGGTGCTTGCTAAAAATGTTACTTTTGATCGCTGTCCTAAACCTACTGAATAAACATTGCTGGGAATAGGCCTCAGAAAAGGCATTTTAAACATTCATGTCAGTTCATTTTGCAGAGAAATAAAATTTAAGAACTTTTGTTTCATATAATTCTCATCAAATGCTCAGAAAATCATGAAAGGTGGATATGATTATCCCAATTGATAAATGAGGAAAGTGATGCTCCAGGAAAGTATGATACAGACCTCCTTCCTTCAGGGTCACTTCCTTGAAGAGCTTTCCACTGTGGCACTGACCGATGGATGGAGGCAGCACAGGCCAGAGGAAGGGTGGACACATGGGTCTTTTTTTGTTTGCCTTAGAGCATCTGTGTCACCTGGGCTAGGAACCCAGGCACAGGAATCACAGATGTAGACCCAGCTGCTGGCTTCACTATTCGCTCCTTGCAAGAACTTGGACGAGCTATTTAGCCTCTCAAGATTTCAGTGCCCTTCCCTATAAAATGGAAAGAATGGCACCTTCTTCACATGATTGCTAGAAAACCTGAATGACCTCATGGATGTAAAATGCCTAGCATGGCACCTCCAACAAACAGATGCTCAATTAAACGTTAGCTGTTTCTAGGACAAGATTCAGCTCAGAGGGCATCTCTTCAAGCACATCTCTGGGCACTGTCCCCAGTCTCCTCATATCCCTTGATTTAACCACCGTGTCCTTTGTACTCTTTCTGCACCATCTATTGGCTTCTATTCCATCTTCCACACCAGGCGGAAAATATCTGTTTACAAAGTCTGACTCCCTTTCTGAACTGTGAGCTCCTTGAGGACAAGACAAGCATCCATTCTGAAACCTTAGGGCTTATCTCCATCAGTGCTGAAAAATTTATTTAAGTGGCTTATCCTGGATGGCCAGCTAAATAACTGACTGGCTGAATGAATGAATGAATAATGTAACTGAACCCATGAACAAATAATTGTGGAAATGAATAAATGAGAGAATTAAAGAATGAGTAAATAAGTGAGAGTTTAATAAAGGAATTCAAGAAATGTTAGTAAAGGGGGGGTGAATTTATGAATGAGCAAATAAGTCAATGGAAATCACATTGCAATCATTCTCCCCACCCTTGTGCTGAGACTCCTGTCCTTACCCCTTGTGGTTGGAGCCAACCGGCGTGCTAAGCTGCTGTGAAAGGCATTTCTCTAAGTGCCTGTGAAAACGCATGGCAATTCAAAGGTGACAGTGCTTTACTTTCTGGGTAACGCAGCAGCTTTATGACTTAGTAGTTTTCTTTAATGGCCCAGTTTAGCAAGAGATTATGCCACCTGCCGCCAGTCCAGAGAGACCCCTTTAAAACTTGGGCCTTCCACACAAGCAGATCCACTCCCCAGCTTCACCTAAGAGACCAGCCTTCTGGAAGCTCTATGTGGTCCCCACGCCTTGGCTGGCAGCATGATGTATTAAACAGGGAGACAGACATTTAAAAAAAGCTTCCCTCTTCTAAGCTGGTGAATGACCATTCTTCAGCCCCAAAGAGTCCTCTGGAAAACACTTGATTTACAGAAAGAAAATTGTCCCTCTGGAATAGAAGCAACAACACAAGGATTATTCCAACTGGCTAAACTGCTAGCGAGCCACCATGCGTACATCACCCATGAGCGAGTCTCAACCGAGAAAGGATGCTTGGGCTACCAGGGACACAGCCTGTGGTCTCCTGTACAGATCGATCTGAACCTGCTGCCCACAGAGAAGCGACATGTTTCCAAAGGAAGGGGGAAGAAGAGAAGGAGAAACACCTACATTTTCTCCACCACTTGCTCTGTGTCAGTCACTCTCCAACATTGTTTAAATGTTAACTCATTTAACTTGACTAGATACCAATCATAAAAAGCTATTGTCATCACCCATCATGTACAGAGGGAGAGACTGAAATACAAAGACCAGGGGCCTTGTTTGTGGCCCCTAAATAATTATAATAGATAATAACGATCATAATTTGGAGGATGTAATAAGTACCAGACATTGTCCTAAGACTTTTAATTAATGCATATGAACACATTATACAACAATGTCCTTCAAAAATTGTAAGCCATGAGTAAGGAGCTTGGAGTTTGCACAGGTAGAAGGGGAAGGGGATGAGGAAGCATGGTCAGATCTGTTTTTAAAGCATCACTCTTGCTGTTGTGTGAATTATGAATCAGAGTGGGAAAGATCCGGGTGTTTTCTTACCACAAGGACATGAGATGATAAATTCTGTGGACTTGGGGGACCGTGTCTTAATCACTTCTATATCCTCAGTGCCTGGCCAGAGCAGACAACCAATGCATAATGATTCAAATAGAAGAAGGTTGTCTCCCATGCTTTAGACCCCTTTTATAAGAAGTACTGCATACCAGACATAGCAAAAAACTTAGATCTGATGGCTCTAACTGGAATCCTCTTCGTATAACTTACTAACCTCATTAGCACATTTGTAAAAAGAGAAAAATATTCCAGCTACTTCACAGTGATGCATCTTGAACTAGTCCTGTGCCCAGTAGATATCTGGCACAGTTTTACAGCCTGTAATCAAGTCACAATTTTTTGGCAACAGTACTTCTGCAATGATGGCTATCCAAAATATGATTAAGAAAACAAACTTGAGAACTTGAGCCCAGCTTGTCCTTGTAGAAGAATTTGGCAGGGCAATGGAAGCTAATACTTCCTTTTTGGTGTGTGTGTGTGTGTGTGTGTGTGTGTGTGTGTGTGTGTGTGTGTG
>NW_021703772.1:105129969-105257859 GCF_005190385.1 Monodon monoceros | reverse complement strand
GTGTGTGTGTGTGTGTGTGTGTGTGTGTGTGTGTGTGTGTGTGTGTGTGTGTGTGTGTGTTAGCAGTGGAGTGTTCGGGGGTAGAAATCAGCCAATAGGAGATACCAAGACAAAACTTAATTACAAATGCACATGGGACCAACAATTGAATTCTACTTCTCTTGGGTGTAAAATAAAGCTGCAGAAAATTAACAATGCACTAAGAAGTTCAGGGAGAAATAAATGTGCCATAAGTAAGTGGTCTCATCCTATATCATGGGTAACTCTTGTTTCCTGTACACTCGCATACCCTTGTGCAGGCCATACATAAAACTGTAAACTCAGTGATGTTGCTCTAACTTTGGGAAGCAAGGCCAAGAACTGTTAGACCAAACTGAATGGACACATTCCTTTCTTTCTGTCAGTGACTTGGATGATAATCTATTACCTGCAATCCCACTGCATACTTATGTACAGGAATATTGGAGAGACTTTAATTGCAGCTTCTCTGCCTACTCCATTATGCATGCTTTGATGAGTTTTAATGAAGCCAGAGCCTGCTGCCAAAGGAGTGAGAAACAGAGCCTCATAATAGCAAGAATGTTAAGATATGGAAACTTGCAAGGTGGTTTGCAAATGCATTAGGAGCTCTTTGAGAAGGAAAACAAGTTTTGCTTTCAAGATTTGACTAAACCGTCCTTGCAAACTTCTTGCAATGCCTGATGATAGCTGTACAGGTCTAGATACACGAAACGGCATTGTATCCATCAAGACGGAAAATAACTGTGTTTTTGCCCTCCCCTCCCCTCCATGGGCCTGATGGTGGGAACATCTCCTTTGTTACTAGCTCTATAGTACAGTATATTCCCATAATTTCTTCTTGTACATTCATCCCTTTGTAAACAGTCCCTAATGTAAGCCAGATCCAGTCCTTCAGAGAGGGGAACAGTGCTAAAGACCGTGTATAACCTGAGGATGGTGGCTTGTTGTTGGTACTCAGAAAGTTGCTCATCTTGCCTTCAGGGTCAGCTAAATAGTCTGGCATGCTCAAGAATGATCTGATAAAAACTGGAGTTTGGGATTAACGTATACACACTACTATATATAAAATAGAGAACCAACGAGGTCCTACTGTATAGCACAGGGAACTCTACTCATTCTGTAATAACCTGTATGGGAAAAGAATCTGAAAAAGAATGGAGATATGTATATTTATCACTTTGTTGTACACCTGAAATTAACACAACATTGTAAATCAATTGCACTCCAATATAAAGTAAAAATTAAATTAAATTGAAAAACAAATCTTCTTTTCCCTGGAATTAAGATAGCCGATTTCCTTGCTGGGAAACTATAGTTCAGATTATGGATCTTCAGAAACTTCTGCTTGTCCCTAATCAAGTCACTGTGATCCTTTTATTTTCTAGTCATTCAGGTACATGCATTTTTCAGTGTTCTAAACTAGCAACTCATCCTGGTGAGTTGGGTGGTCCCCACAAACGTGCAGGATCAAGGGACCCTGGAACCTTGTTCCTGACATTCATTTGCTCTTCCTGGAAATGCCTTTCTTTGTGTCTTCTTCTAGCCAGTTCCTACCCTCCATCCAGCTCTTAGCGACGTTTCCTGCCTGCCTGATAGCTCTTCCACGAGTGGCTGGTTTAGGTGCCCCTCTTGTGGGTTCTCAACACACACTACACATGCGCTATCCTTGTCAAGATAATTTAATTGTTGCTGTGTCTTTTCCATGATTAGCCTGTGGAGGAGACTGAAATAATACTGTTATGTGTTGAACTGTGTCCCCCAAAATGATTGCTTAAAGACCTAACACTCTGTACCTGTGAATGTGCAAGGCCTTAATGGTAAATAGATTCTTCACACACGTAATCAAATTAAGATAATGTCATACTCCATTAGGTTGGGCCCTAAGCCGACATGACTGGTGTCCTTATAAGAAAAGAGGAAACAGACACACAGACATGTGAGGGGAAAATGTCACTATGATGTAATCACACAGAAGCAGGGAGACAGTCCCAGGGATGCAGAGATCGAGGGGCTGCTTCTAGGAGCCCAGGAGCACCCACGGGTCAAGCAAACTGCCAGACGCTAGGGAGAGGCCAGGAAGGAGACTCCCCTACAGGTTTCAGAGGGGTTGTGGCCCTGCTGGCACCTTGATTTTGGTCTTCTACCCTCGAGAACTGTGAGACAATATACTCCTGGGGTTTTGGAAGCCACTCAATTTGCGGAATGTTGCTAGACCAGCCCAAAGAGACTAAGACAGACACGATTGTGTACCCTTTGCAGTTTGTGCGGTGCCTGAAATGTGCAAATTTACATTGAGCTGAAATGAATTGTACATCATTTAGAGATATGTTAAAAGTAGGCCAAGTGTGTATTCCTGAAGAAACTTAACTCTATCTTTCTCATCCTTTTCTCCTACCCCCTAGTGTCAGAATGCAGCCTGGGTTATGGCACCCTGTCGAAACCTGTAGAAGCCTAGATTCAGTCCACTTTACCTATAAGCCTAATCACCCCCTAAGTTACTCCTATAATTTGTCCTACTGTCCCCATGCAGAGATCACACTGCCTTACACCAAAGAGGGCAGCTGCTCGCTGAGCACTCGTGGCCCTCATCTCCCCAGGATCACCCCGTTGTAGGTAAGATGCACAGACTTAAATCTCCCGGGAGGGGCAAGGTGCCACCTCACCTATAGAAATGAGGAACTACCCCCAGGGTACACTGTAAAGAGAGATGCGAGGCAGCTGGGATTCAGATTTACAGTTTTCCACAACTAAAACCCGCCCTTTACCCTCATGACATCCATTTGCAAGTATCTGCAGACTTAGGGGAAACTTCTCCTTTTCTTTGGAACCTCAAATGATCTCTCAGGGAGTTCTAAATGAGGGAGGCCTGAGGGCCCACTTAGCTCCAGATCCTTATTTTTGAGAGGCACAGCCAGGCTGGGAGCACCCAGCCAACTGGCACAAAGAGCAGTAAGAGAGAGAGCCCAGGTTCCCTGCGTCCCAGCTTGGTTTACACTCTCTGTGTTATGCCCCAGGAATACCTCTGTAAAGTGCAGAGACCAGTGGCTTTGTGCTCTTAGAAACCGGAGTTAAACACACAGCAAGTCTTCTCTGGCCATTTCCTCCCTCCTTCCGTTCCCCCTTCTCCTCCCTCCCTCCTCCTCTCCCTCCCCCTTCCTCTCTTCCCTGGACCACTTTGTCACACTTTTCCTAGTGTCGTAAGTAAGTCACTCACCTTTAAGAACAGTTAATACTGACAAATAAAAAATTACATATTTCATTATCGTTATATTTAGGCATTAAAAATGTTTTTCAGCTAAATATGGATATAATTCGCCTACACAGAAGTTTGCTTTTACTTTTACAGGTATTTTAGGAAAACAAAAACAAAACCAAACACCTATATAGTTTGCAATTGCATGTGACCAGAAAAGCATATTTCAAAGAAATCCCCAGTCGTGCACAATGCACCCTATCAATTTTGGGACATAACTCAGAGGTCCTGATGCCTTCAGCATCACATCAGCAAAATGGCAACATTTAATATACATAAACATTCATCTTTAGCCATTCCTGGACAAAATATCAAACATAAATCCCAAGAGAAGTCTTTCCAAAGAGAGGCAGAGCATTTCATGTAAATGAGATCTATGAATCAGTGTCATTCTACTTACATTATTTTGGAGAGTTAAATTTGTCAAGCTATATTTAATGTATGTATTTTAATTTCAAACTATATATTTTAATGAAAATAGGATGTCTATGCTTGTGTCTTAAATGCATGGTGTAAAAATATACATTTAAGAACCTATACATTCATAGAAAAACACACATATGCATTCATAGCAAAAAGTCCCAAGGAAATTCTAACAATCAAATAGCAATCCCTGGATTGCGGTTTGTAGGTGACTAACATTTCTTCAGACTTTTCTTCTTTTCCTTAAAGTTTCCATAATTAGCATTGATTATTTTTATAACAAAAATAAAAGCATGGCTTCAAGCAAAACATAAGCAATACAAAGTATCCAATTAATGCTTTAGTGATATAGATTATTGCTGCACCAGAAGGTCTTGTTTGCTTCCTGAGTCTTGACTATTAGTCCCAGGATTTATTATCTCAAGCAAGTCATGAAATTCTCATGTGCTCTTTCCTTCTATGTAAGGTAGAGTTAAAAATATCCACCTCATATTTTTGTTGCCAAGGATTAAAGAGATGATATTTGTAAACTCTCAGTTCAGTTCCCAAAGATGGTAGGAGCTGAGTCATTGATGCCATTACCACAAATCCTCTTATTATTTGTCACACCCATCACTCAGCAGGCACTGATCTCCTTTGCCTTGTTCTGCAAGCAAAACACTTTCTCCTTCTTTTGTAAATTGTGGACTGGGGACAAACTGCATCAGAATCATTTGGAAAGCTCAATAGAAGTACACTTACTGAATTTAGAATTTCTGGGTCTGCAAAGTCTATTTTTAGCATGATTCCCCAGAGAGCCATATGTTAATTAATTTTGAAAATAACCAAGATCCACGGAGAAGCCTACTTCTTGACCAGGTTGTTGAACATTATAGGCTGGCACAACCATGAAAAGAAAACAGTAACGCGATTTCTAATTATGTTATAGGGCCATTGAGAAGCAGCTAGCATACATCTTGAAGAGATGAAGTATGATGGAAATGAAATGAAATGGCATCCAATTCCATGTAACTAGCATTTTCTGAAGAAAACCTGTGGCCTTTTGTATTCAGATGGGCAAATTACTGCTAAATGTCCTCAATCACCATTTTGGCAATGGCTTGCTTGCATTTCTACCTGTGATACTGCATGCTATTTTCCCTGATTTTACTGCCTCATGAATGACAATGACTATGCCTTATTTCTCTGCATATCCTGTGTGGCCAGGACAATGTCTGACTATAGACAGACCTCCACAGATGTGGTCACCCTGTTGCAGCGAAGTCTGGGGCCTGAGGACTCACAGAGCCTTAATAGGTTCCTACTTTTCTTCTTCATTACATGATTCTGCTGGTGTCTCCGAAGGCCAGTGCTCAAAACAAACAAACAAAAAAAAAATGTGTATGTGCCAACTGACATTCTAAACAGAGGGAGTGCTTGCATTGCTATATTTTTAAATAAATATTACATCAGGTTTGGGGTGTGGAATTATTTTTTTAAGAATAAATTAGTGATCACATGCTGCTTCTAAACCCATGTAATAATTGGTTCTTAATACGTTCGTAGGCACTTTAGAAAAAAGGGGCAAGATATTATGAGATTGCCAGGGAAAATAGAAATAGCTCAGTGTTTTGGTTAGGCATCTGCGGGATAACTACCCTGGCTAGTTACAGCAATACAGATGATTTTGTTTCATCCTCACAACTCTAAGAGGCAGGAACTACTATTTCCATTTCACTGATGCAGAATTGAAGCTCACAGTGACCCTCGGAGTCACACGGTCCTCAGAGTCAGACCCGAATCAAGCTTTCCCACTTCCTGAATCAGGGCTTTCTATTGATTTTAACTTTTGTTTTTTTGTCTGTTGGGTTATTTTCCTTCTCTTTCTGTTTTTGCGTTTTAAGAGAGACATGACCTTGTTCAGCCCTGCAGAAAATGCTTGATATTTAATTCTTGGTTCAGTGGAACCTTGTCAAGACCATTAACAGGTTTTCTTCTCTCATGAAAATAACCTAGCTGCTAAATCCTATTATTTACCTAAATACCATTTCCCCCCTGAAGTTGGTCCTTTAAATTTTTATTTATACAAGTGTCCCCTTCCAGTGGATTTCCCTTTGCATCACGTAGTGACATGAAGCGTGAGTAGGAATTCCGCACCCTTACCTGTGATGTTGCAGTACACTTGGAAAGGTCCCAGGGTCCCACTGCCATCTGAGTCGATGTAGAAGAAACCAGCTGTGTTGCCGTGGTGCCTGTACACCTCGCAGGATTGCTCATAGAGGGCTGGAAAGACACAAAGGCAGCAGAGAAGAAATTTGGCTTGGCTCTGCATATCCCTTTGGAGGATCAGTAACTCCTACTTATTATATTTACTTTCAATTGTGATTTCTTTCCTTTCTCCTATAACCTCAACTTTCTCCCCAAGCCTTAACAAACTAGTGCCCCAATGTTTGATGGGCTTGCATCCTCCATTCATCCTAATGTTCATTCTTCTAAACAACTCCGAGTTTACATCCTCCAAAATGTCTCCCCTTCCCTCTTAAACAGCCCTTCCCTATGCTGATGTGTCTGTCCTTCCCCTACACTTGCACAGCTGTGAAGCTAGGGCATCATACACTGTTCTGTCTCCTGCAATAGTTACAGAATCTTTAAGAGTGGTGGCAGTGTGTAGTTTGAGGCTGTGTTCCAGCATCTAGCAGAATGCCACACTCACAGTGGGAGATCAAAAGTTAAAAATGTACAAATAATAAATGCTGGAGAGGGAGTGGAGAAAAAGGAACCCTCTTATTAAACTGTTGGTGGGAATGTAAATTGGCGCAGTCACTAAGGTGAACAGTATGGAGGTGCCTTAAAAAACTAAAAATAGAGCTACCATATGATCCAGCAATCCCACTCCTGGGCATATATCTGGAGAAAACTCTAATTCAAAAAGATACATGCACCCCAATGTTCATTGCAGTGCTGTTTACAATAGCCAGGTCATGGAAGCAACATAAATGTCCATCAACAGAGGAATGGATAAAGAAGATGTTGTATATATATATATATATATATATATATACATATATATACACAATGGAATATTACTCAGCCATTAAAAAGAATGAAATAATGCCATTTGCAGCACCATGGATGGACCTAGAGATTATCATACTAGGCGAGGTAAGCCAGATAGAGAAAGACAAATATCATATGATATCACTTATATATGGAACCTAAAAAAATGTACAAATGAACTTATTTGCAAAACAGAAACAGACTCACAGACAGAGAAAACAGATTTATGGTTACCAAAGGGGAAAGGGTGAGGTGGAGGGATGAATTAGGAGTTTGGGATTAATATGTACACACTCCTAAATATAAAATAGATAACCAACAAGGACCTACTGGAGAGCACAGGGAACTATACTCAATATTTTGTAATAATCTATAAGGGAAAAAAATCTGAAAAATAATATATATATATATATATATATACGTATATCTGAATCCCTTTTTTGTACACTTGAAACTAACACAACATTGTACATTAACTATACCTCAGTAACAAAATGTTTGATTAATGAATGTAAAACTGAATATACAGTCATGACTTTTCATTTATAAAGTAAAATGACACGGTCTTATTTCTATATACCCAGAACTCAGCACAATAACTATCATATAGTAGGTGCCCAATCAAGTTTAGTCCATTTTGACTTAACAAGCATTTACTGAGTTCCTCATATGTGTCAACAGTGTGGTGGCCACCGAACAACAGACCAAGGATGTGGCAATGAGTCTGTGCCTTAGAAAGCTCGTAGCCTGGTTACAGCCATAAAGATCTTTATGTGCTCAGAGAGAGGCAGACACAGCTGTCCTGAGATGGGATACTTTGAACAGTCTGAAGGTAAAAGAAATTTATAAATCTCATTACACCCACATGAATGAATTTGGTAGGGTGGAAAGGAGGATCTGCTGCTTCACACATGAGAAAGTAGAATGTTGTCTGATGCTTAAGACAAAATAATGTAGCTCAGAGCAGCAGGTACACGTCCAATATTATGTCATCCTCCTGTGTTGAAAACACTTCAGTGGCTCCTAACAGTTTTAAAGATAGAGCACTAACTCCTCACCTTAACTACCATGCCCCTGTGACTAATGTCCCAGCCCAGGAATACGAAGCTGTAGTTTGACATGATCAAGTGTGAGGGGTGCTTCAAATAATTCATTACAAATAAAGTTCTAAAGCTTGAGAGGCTTTGACTTTGTATAAATTAGAGTAAATTCAAGGTGATCCTTGTACTCATGTAATTCTCCCTTGCAGTCATACACCATTTCTGAAGCTGTGGGTCCATGGGAGGGTCAGTTTGCACCCTGCATATTGAGCATAACATATAGCTTAAACCTGGCCTAAACCTGATAACACACCAAGGTGTGTGTCACACATCTGATAACACACCTGGCAACCTTTAAGATAACTCATCAGCATCTCTTGGAATTCACGCTCTCCCCTTGAGTGTGGTCTAGACTTACTGACCTGCTTCTGACAGAAGATGATGTCATTGTCAGACCAGGTTGTAAAAAGACACATGGCTTCCAACTCGGGTTCTTCTGGAGCACCTGCTTTCAGAGAAACCGACTGCTAGGTCCTGAGGTAACCCTTTGAAGAGGTCCACAGCATGAGCCTGGAAGCTTCTCTCCAGAGTTTTAACTGAAGTGACAGTAGCCCTGGCTGACACCTTGAAGGCAGCCCCAAAAGACTGGGCCAGAACTACCCAGCCAAGTTGCTCAAGGACCCACAGAAACTATGAAGTAATAACGTCTGTTGTTTCCAGAGGATAACTTTTGCTGTAATTCATCATGCAGCAGTAAAGAGCTAATATACTCTCAAAGCATTAATTCTCTCATGCGGTTATAGGCATAAAAAAAGAGTCTATCTAATACAACTGAAGTAAGGATTCAGAGATAATCCACGTTCAACACTTAGCATAGTACTTGGCACGTAGGAAGTGCTTGACAAATATAAACTATTATTATTAATGTTAAATTGTTTCATGCTATGTCACTTCTTATTTTTTGTCAATGTTTTGCTTACTTATTTTTTTTTCATGAATCACAAGACTTGTTAAGAAAAACCAATAGGCCTTACCTCCCTTCTGTGCAGAGATGATGACATTTATTTCTTAGCTTATTCTTTTGGTATTGACTATTGTATCTCTAAATTGTGTGTCTATACTGCTACTTCTTGATTTTCCATATTTATAGGTCATCTATTCACTTACCAATAGGAAAGATGAGAATTTAGCTTTTTTCATCACCTCTCCCCACATACAAAGAACTTTCGGTTTCCACATACTGCCAATATAATAGGATCACAATTTTAGTTAGATCAATCATTACTGTTTATGCTAATACAACAGAAAGCATGCTATTCACGAATGTGGTTGTTTCCTTTCCTGAACACAATTTCATTTTTCTAGAAATTAATAACTGTCTTACTTTTCTTCTCATTTGCCTTATTTTCTAGGTATATATCACAAATTTAACTACAAATTCACTAACAACTCTCTAAAATGCCTTCCAAAATATTCAGGTGAAAACTAATTTAAATGGATACCTATGAAGAGAGAAAGAATGGGAGAAAGGGGACAGGGACAGAAACTAGGCCTTTCTGAATATGCCATATTTTTAACTTTGAATCAATATAAATATTTTTAAAAACAAAAAAACAAAATTAAGTATACTAGAAGAAAAGGTGCAATTCATAAATATGGAAAGGAAACTAAATGAATTTAACTACAAATTATTTCAAGTGATATTTAAATTCAGTATTTTCTTCTTAACTTTTTATCACAAAAAATCCAAATATGTGCAAAGAGCACAGAGAGTAATAAAATAAACCTGATATCACAACTAGCTTCAACAATAACCACTATTTGGTAATCTTGTTTCATCTCTAGTACCTGCGTTATCAGTTATGCATTGCCACGTTCCAGACCACTCCAGAACTGACTTAAGACAACAATCATTTCATGATTCTGCCCTCAGCAGAATGAAATAAAGACCAATGAAATAAAGGATTCGAAAATAATTATCAAGGATTGCTAAATCATTAGATGAAAAGTTGAGGGGGTCCTTTTTTAGTGGGTGGATTAAATTAACAATACCCAAACTCACCGATCAATCTCAACACACCCAAAAGTGATTATCAAGATGCCTGCAACGTGAGGTAATAAGAAATACACAGCACCACCTAAGATACATTCTTGCCAAAAATTTGAAGTTGAATCTAATCAAGCCCTGAGATTTAAACACTAACTCACAGTAAGAGGTAAAGAAACACACTCAACATTATAAAAACACAATCAGTTAAATTCAGATTCTGGGAACATCTGACTCAGTCTCTTCAACAAATAAATGGCAAAAAGGGGGATAGAAATGCAGGAAACATATCAGTCAAACACTGTGTATGGACCTTGTCAAGATCCTGATTCCAACAAAGCAAAGACAAAATTAAGAGAACCAGAAAAATTTAAATCAGATTTGGTATCTTTAAGTATTTTTAAAATTTTGCTTGGCTATGATAATGGTAGTGTGGTTATGTTCTAAAAGATAAAACGTTCATCTTTGTCAGAGATACATACTTAGGGATTTGTAGTAAAATGATTATGTCCACAATCTGTTTGTTACAATACTTCATCGAAAACAAAGAGGGACATAGTGGAAACAAAAATGGTAGCCTACTGATAAATACTGAAACAGGGGAGGGTACATTGGGGACAATTATACTATTCTATCTTTTTGTGTATGTTTGAAAACGCCTCTAATAATTATTATTATTTTTAAAATATTTGGACATTTCAGGTATTCTATGGATTTCAACTTCTTTGAAAAATTATCTTCTGGATCTTTCTGACCTGTGGCAATCTGGACTGGTATGCTTCCAACCTGGCACATAGCTGTCTCCTTTGGCCATCTCCCCACCATCATGCTGGACATTCCCTCTTGAAATTAGCTTCTTCCCACAGCATAATTCCCTCGAAATCCACTTGAGTTGTTTCATGAACCAATAGTTTATTTCTGTTTAATTGCTGAGTGGCATCCCATGGTATGGATATACCACAGTTTGTTTAGCAGTTAACCCATCATAGGACATTGGGTCATTCCCAGGTTTTGGCTGCTTCACTGGCGGCACGTTTAACAGTTAAGCCATTGTAGGACATTTGGGGCATTCCCAGGTTTAAATCCCCTGGAGGCCTTCCTCACCCCCCACCACCTCTGAATACTCTCTTCTTAACAGCATACAATTCTTGATTCATTGATGAAATATATCTCTAAAATCTCTGAAAATATTAATTGTAATATAGTTTTTTAGAAAAATTTCTTCTTTCTGTGTACATTATTTCCTCCAAGGTAGGGGTGTGTGGGTGTTTATGTGCTCACGTGCTTAGTTGGTTTACTTGTTTCGTGATTATTTTAGTCTCTGTTTTATCTGGCATGTTAGACTCTTTTCTGGGATGTCAGGTAATCTTGTGTGGTCCTCTCATATTCAACAGTGGTCAGCACTAAGTGTCAGCACTAAGCAAACATTTGTGGTCTGCCCTCCATGGGCTTTATTGTAGGATTAAGTGGCTGGACAACTCTGTGGGAAACCCTCATGTTAATGTCTGTAGGGCTTCTCCCTTGGTCTTGCTAGAGTCTGTGATTTAGAGGGATATGTTACATGAGATTTGGAAGGTGGAAGTGACACCACACACATTCATTTTACGCCTGTGAGGTCGATGCAGGGCATGAGATACTGTTGCAGATGACACACATTGCTGCTTATCTTCTGACTTCAGTTGCAAATGTGGGGCAGCCAAGCCAGCTGGTATTCCAGATGGGCTATCTCCTCCTTTAGCTTCCCTAACTCCTGGCCAGGTGCACCTTACATCTCTTATGATCACCTCACTATTAAAGTTGAAGGTTGGGAAGTAGTAAGGGGCAAGGTGGATCAGCTGCTGACTGACAGGACCATTAAAAAAAATCAATTACTATTGTTTATGTGAAGTGTTAGGAGGAAGTGAAAGTAAATTCATATGTTCAATTCATCAACACTTCCAGGAAGTACAAGCATGCTACTTGTTGATTAAATTGTTCTTTCTCTACTGCATGCCTAACACACTATATAACAAGTACTCTATACACACATATTGTAAGACTACTGATTTTTCAGTTAACTCTAGCCTCTGAGAAAAGTAAACAAAAGAGACATGGTTCTGATCTCAAGTAATTCAGGCTCTTAAACTCATCAAAATTAATCCCAATACAGATAGAAAAATTTAAAAGACCAATTCCTATAAAAGAAAGAGAAAAGATATTTAAAGACTCCATAAGAAAAAAATACAGCAGGATCCAATTTTTTTCCTTAGATAATTCTTTAAAGAGCAGATAATCCTTAATGCTACTTATCTTTCTCCAAAAATCTTCCAAATGTGTTATATGAAGTAAGTCTAAAGGTGATCCCCAAACCTGACAGACCATACAAAAAGAAAAATTACAGCCTCACTTATGAATATAAATTTTAAAATTACAAAAATATTGGCAAACAGTACACGACAGCATATTTAGAAAGGAAATTATGACCATTTTGGGGGCTTAATCCAAAAATGCAGGCGTGGTTCAATATTAGAAAATGTATTCTATATATAGTCATCATAATAGGGCTGAGGAGAAAAATGATATGATCTCTCCACTCATTTAAAAGATAACTAACGTGAAAACACTAGAATTTCCCACTCAGGTCAGAAAAAGAACAAAAACAAGCATCTTCATGATCTCTACTAATATTTCACATTGTGTTAGAGTTTCAGTCATCGAAATTAGAAGAGAAAAAACAACGGGAGGCATACAAATTAGAAAGGAAGAAGCTATACTCCTTTCATGGATAATCAGATTACATATCTAAAAATACTAAAATAATCAGTGTAAAATAACTAAAAACAAAAGTTGTAAGCGATAAGATTAACATATGGAAATCAATAGCTTTCCTCTATTACAGGCAAAATTAGTTAGAAAATATTGATAGTGAACCCTCCTTTACAACATCAAAGGGAAAGAAGAAAGAAAGAATGAAGGAAGACAGGAAGAAGAAACAAAAGAAGAAGGGAAGGGAAGAAGGAAGGAAGGCAGGCAGGAAGGAAGAAAGGAAGGAAGATCCCCAAGTGTAAATTTTATGTGAAACATTCAACAGCAAAATAAGAAAACTATAACATATGCCTAAACACACAAATAAACCTGAACATCCTCTTAAGATAACATTTCTCCCATAGTTAATGTATATATTTAACAAAGTGTTAACCAAGAGACCATTAGGTGTTTAGTTTGTCTGCTTGTTTTGTTTGTTTGTGCTACACAAATTGATTATAAAGCTCATTTGGAAGAACGAACAAGCTAGTCAACTGAGCAAGGAAAACACAGAAAAAGAAGAGCTGGTGAGGCCAGCTTTACTGTATCTATATCTAATGTGGATGAATGGATGGATAAATGGATGCATGGATCAAGAGAACAATGGCCAGAACAGAAAATCCAAGACATCCAGGTGCACAGGGAAATTTAGTATATGATAAAGGAAGCAGCTCAAATCAATAGGGAAAAAAGTGACTTTTTAATAATTGGTGCTGGGAAAACTGGGAAGCCACATAGTAAAAGATAAAATCAGATCCACACCTCATACCGCAGATCAGGACCAAATTCCAAACAAGGGATTTAAATACCAAAAAATCAAATATGTACATATTTGAAATAAGAAAGAATTTCTTTATAACCTGGAAGCAGCAAAAACTTAACTAACTAATGATTCAAAATCCAGAAGCAATAAAAGAAAATACAGATGAATTTACTTGTATTAAAAAATAAATAAAGGAGAGTTTCAAGACGGCGGAAGAGTAAGAGGTGGAGATCACCTTCCTCCCCATAAATACATCAGAAACACAACTACAGGTGGAACTGTTCCTACAGAACACCTACTGAATGCTGGCAGAAGACCTAAGACATCCCAAAAGGCAAGAAACTCCCCATGTACCTGGGTAGGGTAAAAGAAAAAAGAATAAACAGAGACAAAAGAATAGGGACGGGACCTGCACCAGTGGGAGGGAGCTGTGGAGGAAAGGTTTCCACACACTAGAAGCCCCTTTGCGGGCAGAAACTGCGGGTGGCAGAGGGGGGAAGCTTCAGAGCCATGGAGGAGAGTGCAGCAACAGGGGTGCGGAGGGCAAAGTGGGGAGATTCCCGCACAGAGGATTAATGCCGACCAGCACTCACCAGCCTGAGAGGCTCGTCTGCTCACCCGCCAGGGCGGGCGGGGCTGCGAGCTGAGGCTCGGGCTTCAGTAGGAGCGCAGGGAGAGGACTGGGGTTGGCGGTGTGAACACAGCCTGAAGCGGTTAGTGCGCCACGGCTAGAAGGGAGGGAGTCCAGGAAAAGGTCTGGAGCTGCTGAAGAGGCAAGAGACTTTTTCTTCCCTCTTTGTTTCCTGGTGCACCAGGAGAGAGGATTAACAGTGCTGCTTAAAGGAGCTCCAGAGACGAGACGGGTGCGAGCCGCGGCTATCAACACAGACCCCAGAGATGGGCATGAGATGCTAAGGTTGCTGCTGCCACCACCAAGAAGCCTGTGTGCAAGCACAGGTCACTATCCACACTGCCCCTCCCGGGAGCCTGTGCAGCCCGCCACTGCCAGGGTCACGTGATCCAGGGACAACTTCCCTGGGAGAACGCAGAGCGCGCCTCAGGCTGGTGCAATGTCACGCCAGCCTCTGCCGCCACAGGCTTGCCCCACACTCTGTACCCCTCCCTCCCCCTGCCTGAATGAGCCAGAGCCCCTGACCCAGCTGCTCCTCTAACCCTGTCCTGTCTGAGCGAGGAACAGACGCCCTCAGGCGACCTACACACAGAGGCGGGGCCAAATCCAAAGCTGAGCCCCTGGGAGCTGTGAGAACAAAGAAGAGAAAGGGAAATCTCTACCAGCAGCCTCAGGAGCAGCGGATTAAAGCTCCACAATCAACTTGATGTACCCTGCATCTGTGGAATACATGAATAGACAACGAATCATCCCAAATTGAGGAGGTGGACTTTGGGAGCAACAGTATATATATATTTTTCCCTTTTTCTCTTTTTGTGAGTGTGTATGTGTATGCTTCTGTGTGTGATTTTGTCTGTATAGCTTTGCTTTTACCATTTGTCCTGAGGTTCTGTCTGTCCATTTTTTATTTTTTATTACTTAAAAAAATATTTTTTTCTTAATAATTATTATTTTAATAACGTTATTTTATTTTACTTTATTTTATTTTATTTTCTTTCTTTCTTTCTTTCTTTTTTTTCTCCCTTTTATTCTGAGCCATGTGGAGGACAGGCTCTTGGTGCTACAGCCAGGCATCAGAGATGTGCCACTGAGGTGGGAGAGCCAAGTTCAGGACACTGGTCCACAAGAGACCTCCCAGCTCCATGTACTATCAAAGAGTGAAAATCTCCCAGAGATCTCCATCTCAACGCCAAGACCCAGCTCCACTCAATGACCAGCAACCTACAGTGCAAGACACCCAATGCCAAACAACTAAAAAGACAGGAACACAACCCCATCCATTAGCTCAGAGGCTGCCTAAAATCATAATAAGGCCACAGACACCCCAAAACACACCACCGGATGTGGACCTGCACACCAAAGAGACGAGATCCAGCCTCATCCACCAGAACACAGACACTAGTCCCCTCCACCAGGAAGCCTACACAACCCACTGAACCAACCTTAGCCACTGGGGACAGACACCAAAAACAATGGAAACTATGAACTTGCAGCCTGCGAAAAGGAGATCCCAAACACAGTAAGTTAAACAAAATGAGAAGACAGAGAAACACACAGCAGATGAAGGAGCAAGATAAAAACCCACCAGACCTAACAAATGAAGAGGAAATAGGCAGTCTACCTGAAAAAGAATTCAAAATAATGAGAGTAAACATGATCCAAAATCTTGGAAATAGAATGGATAAAATACAAGAAATGTTTAACAAGGACCTAGCAGAATTAAAGAACAAACAAACAGTGATGAACAACACAATAAATTAAAAATTCTCTAGAAGGGATCAATAGCAGAATAACTGAGGCAGAAGAACGGATAAGTGACCTGGAAGATAAAACAGTGGAAATAACTACTGCAGAGCAGAATAAAGAAAATAAAATGAAAAGAATTGAGAACACTCTCAGAGACCTCTGGGACAACATTAAACGTACCAACATTCGAATTATAGGGGTCCCAGAAGAAGAAGAGAAAACGAAAGGGACTGAGAAAATATTTGAAGAGATTATAGTTGAAAACATCCCTAATATGGGAAAGGAAATAGTTAATCAAGTCCAGGAAGCAAAGAGGGTCCCATACAGGATAAATCCAAGGAGAAACAGGCCAAGACACATATTAATCAAACTATCAAAAATTAAATACAAAGAACAAATATTAAAAGCAGCAAGGGAAAAACAACAAGTAACACATAAGGGAATCCCCATAAGGTTAACAGATGACCTTTCAGCAGAAACTCTGCAAGCCAGAAGGGAGTGCCAGGACATATTTAAAGTGATGAAGGAGAAAAACCTACAACCAAGATTACTCTACCCAGCAAGGATCTCATTCAGATTTGACAGAGAAATTAAAAGCATTACAGACAAGCAAAAGCTAAGAGAATTCAGCACCACCAAACCAGCTTTACAACAAATGCTAAAGGAATTTCTCTAGGCAGGAAACACAAAAGAAGGAAAAGACCTACAATAATAAACCCAAAACAATTAAGAAAATGGTAATAGGAACATACGTATCAATAATTACCTTAAATGCAAATGGATTAAATGCTCCAACCAAAAGACATAGACTGGCTGAACGGATACAAAAGGAAGACTGGTATATATGCTGTCTACAAGACACCCACTTCAGACCTAGGGACACATACAGACTGAAAGTGAGGGGATGGAAAAAGGTATTCCATGCAAATGGAAATCAAAAGAAAGCTGGAGTAGCAATTCTCAAATCAGATAAAACAGACATTAAAACAAAGACTCTTACAAGAGACAAAGAAGGACACTACATAATGATCAAGGGATCAATCCAAGAAGAAGATATAACAATTGTAAATATTTATGTACCCAACATAGGAGCATCTCAATACATAAGGCAAATACTAACAGCCATAAAAGGGGAAATCGACAGAAACACAGTCATAGTAGGGGACTTTAACACCCCACTTTCACCAATGGACAGAGATGAACTTAATTGATATTTATAGTACATTCCATCCAAAAACAACAGAATACACATTTTTCTCAAGTGCTCATGGAACATTCTCCAGGATAGATCATATCTTGGGTCATAAATCAAGCCTTGGTAAATTTAAGAAAATTGAAATCGTTTCAAGTATCTTTGCCGACCACAATGCTATGAGACTAGATAGCAAGTACAGGAAAAAAATCTGTAAGAAATACGAACACATGGAGGCTAAACAACACACTACTTAATAACCAAGAGATCACTGAAGAAATCAAAGAGGAAATCAAAATATACCTAGAAACAAATGACAATGAAAACAAAACAACCCACAACCTATGGGCTGCAGCAAAAGCAGTTCTAAGAGGGAAGTTTATAGCTATACAAGCCTACCTTAAGAAACAAGAAATATCTCTAATAAACAACCTAACCTTACACCTAAAGCAATTAGAGAAAGAAGAACAAAAAAAAAACCAAAGTTAGCAGAAGGAAAGAAATCATAAAGATCAGATCAGAAATAAATGAAAAAGAAATGAAGGAAACAATAGCAAAGATCAATAAAACTAAAAGCTGTTTCCTTGAGAAGATAAACAAAATTGATAAACCATTAGCAAGAATTATCGAAAAAAAAAGAAGACTCAAATCAATAGAATTAGAAATGAAAAAGAAGAAGTAACAACTGACACTGAAGAAATAAAAAGGATCATGAGAGATTACTACAAGCAACTATATGTCAATAAAATGGACAAATTCTTAGAAATGTAGAACCTGCTGAGACTGAACCAGGAGGAAATAGGAAATATGAACAGACCAATCACAAGCACTGAAATTGAAACTGTGATTAAAAACCTTCCAACAAACAAAAGCTCAGGAACAGATGGCTTCACAGGTGAATTCTATCAAACATTTAGAGAAGAGCTAATACCTATCCTTCTCAAACTCTTCCAAAATATAGCAGAGGGAAGATCACTCCCAATCTCATTTTATGAGGCCACCATCACTGTGATACCAAAACCAGACAAAGCTGTCAGGAAGAAAGAAAACTACAGGCCAATATCACTGATGAGCACAGATGAAAAATCCTCAACAAAATACTGGCAAACAGAATCCAACAGCACATTAAAAGGATCATACACTATGATCAAGTGGGGTTTATCACAGGAATGCAAGGATTCTTCAATATACACAAATCAACCAACGTGACACACCATATTAACAAATTAAAGGAGAAAAACCATATGATCATCTCAATAGATGCAGAGAAAGCTTTTGACAAAATTCAACACCTATTTATGATAAAAACCCTGCAGAAAGTAGGCATAGAGGGAACTTTCCTCAACATAATAAAGGCCACATATGACAAACCCAGAGCCAACATCATCCTCAATGGTGAAAAACTGAAAGCATTTCCACTAAGATCAGGAACAAGACAAGGTTGCCCACTCTCACCACTGTTATTCAACATAGTTTGGGAAGTTTTAGCCACAGCAATCAGAGAAGAAAAAGAAATAAAAGGAATCCAAATTGGAAACGAAGATGTAAAGCTGTCACTGTTTGAAGATGACATGATACTACACATAGAGAATCCTAAAGATGCTACCAGAAAACTACCAGAACTAATCAATGAAGTTGGTAAACTAGAAGGATACAAAATTAATGCACAGAAATCTCTTGCATTCCTATACACTAATGATGAAAAATCTCAAAGTGAAATTAAGAAAACACTCCCATTTACCATTGCAACAAAAAGAATAACATATCTAGGAATAAACCTACATAAGGAGACAAAAGACCTGTATGCAGAAAATTATAAGGCACTGATGAAAGAAATTAAAGATGATACAAATAGATGGAGAGATATGCCATGTTCCTGGATTAGAAGAATCAGCATTGTGAAAATGACTATACTACCCAAAGCAATCTACAGATTCAGTGCAATCCCTATCAAAATACCAATGGCAATTTTCACAGAACTAGAACAAAAAATTTCACAGTTTGTATGGAAACACAAAAGACCTCGAATAGCCAAAGCAATCTTGAGAAAGAAAAATGGAGCTGGAGGAATCAGGCTCCCTCACTTCAGACTATACTACAAAGCTACTATACTACAAAGCTACAAGACAGTATGGTACTGGCACAAAAACAGAAATATAGATCAATGGAACTGGATAGAAAGCCCAGAGATAAACCCATGCACATATGGACACCTTATCTTTGATAAAGGAGGTAAGAATATACAATGGAGAAAAGATAGCCTCTTCAATAAGTGGTTCTCGGAAAACTGGACAGCTACATGTAAAAGAATGAAATTAGAACACTCCCTAATACCATACACAAAAGTAAACTAAAAGTGGATTAAAGACCTAAATGTAAGGCCAGACACTATAAAACTCTTAGAGGAAAACATAGGCAGAACACTCTATGACATAAATCACAGCAATATCCTTTCTGACCCACCTCCTAGAGAAATGGAAATAAAAACAAAAATAAACAAATGGGACCTAATGAAATTTAAAAGCTTTTGCACAGCAAAGGAAACCATAAACAAGATGAAAAGACAACCCTCAAATGAGAGAAGATATTTGCAAATGAAGCAACTGACCAAGGATTAATCCCCAAAATATACAAGCAGCTCATGCAACTCAATATCAAAAAAACAAACAATCCAGTCCAAAAATTGGCAGAAGACCTAAAGAGACATTTCTCCCAAGAAGAGATACAGATTGCCAACAAACACAAGAAAGAATGCTCAACATCATTAATCATTAGAGAAATGCAAATCAAAACTACAATGAGATATCATCTCACACCAGTCAGAATGGCCATCATCAAAAAAGCTACAAACAATAAATGCTACAGAGAGTGTGGAGAAAAGGGAACCCTCTTGCACTGTTGGTGGGAATGTAAATTGATACAGCCACTATGGAGAACAGTATGGTGGTTCCTTAAAAAACTAAAAATAGAACTACCATATGACCCAGCAATCCCACTACTGGGCATATACTCTGAGAAAACCATAATTCAAAAAGAGTCATGTACCACAATGTTCATTGCGGCACTATTTACAATGGCCAGGACATGGAAGCAACCTAAGTTTCCACCAGCAGATGAATGGATAAAGAAGATGTCACACATATATACAATGGAATATTACTCAGCCATAAAAAGGAATGAAATTGAGTTATTTGTAGTGAGGTGGATGGACCTAGAGACTGTCATACAGAGTGAAGTAAGTCAGAAAGAGCAAAACAAATACTGTATGGTAACACGTATATATGGGATCTAAGAAAAAAAAGAAAGAAAGAAAAAAAAATGATCAGAAGAACCTAGGGGCAAGACAGGAATAAAGATGCAGAACTACTAGAGAATGGACTTGAGGATACGGGGAGGGGGAAGGGTAAGCTGACACAAAGTGAGACAGTGGCATGGACATATATATACACTACCAAATGTAAAATAGATAGCTAGTGGGAAGCAGCCACATAGCACAGGGAGATCAGCTCGGTGCTTTGTGACCACCTAGAGAGGTGGGATAGGGAGGGTGAGAGGGAGGGAAATGCAAGAGGGAAGACATATGGGGACATATGTGTATGTATAACTGATTCACTTTGTTATAAAGCAGATACTAACACACCATTGTAAAGCAATTATACTCCAGTAAATATATTAAAAATAAATAAATAAAATTTTAAAAAATAATATGTAAATAAAAATATTTAAAAAAATGAAACACCTTCTGGATGGCAAAAGATACCATAAACAAATTAAAAAGATAGATTTACAAACTGGGAAATATGACTTATACCATAAAGCATTAACATTTCTTAAATATTTTTAAAACTAACATAAAGATGAAAACGGCAACAATATGTTGAAATACACTTTGAAGATATGAACAGATCGTTAACAGAAAAATAAATTAAAATAAATCTAAAACAAAGGAAGAGGGCTTCCCTGGTGGCACAGTGGTTAAGAATCCGCCTGCCAATGCAGGGGACACGGGTTCAAGCCCTGGTCTGGGAAGATCCCACATACTGCCGAGCAACTAAGCCCATGTGCCACAACTACTGAGCCTGCACTCTAGAGCCCACGAGCCACAACTAATGAGCCCGTGTCCCACAACTACTGAAGCCCACGCACCTAGAGCCTGTGCTCTGCCACAAGAGAAGCCACCACAATGAGGAGCCCAAGCACAATAAAGAGTAGCCCCCACTCTCTGCAACTAGAAAAAGCCCGCACGCAGCCATGAAGGCCCAAGGCAGCCAAAAATAAATAAAGTATATAAATTTATAAAGAAAAACAAAACAAAGGAAAAGATTTCTCACCTTGCTCATAACAAAATATGCTAATCAAAACTGGACTGCCATTTTTCATGAATCAAATTAGCAATAATCCAAAAGATTGAGAACATACACCATTGGCAAGTCTGTGGGGGAAAACACACTCTAATGTATGGATGAGGGGATAAAAATCATGCAAATGCTAGGTGAGAAATTTAGCATTACGTAGCAAAATTACATGGGATTTACACTTTGACCTAGAAATCTCACTTCTAGTGACCTGGTTCAAGAAACACTGGCCAAAAAAATTTTTTTATAGACTGAATGTTTGTGTCTCTATGAAATTCATATACTGAAGCCCTAACCTCCCAATGGGATGCTATTAGGAAGTGGAGCCCTTGGGGGAGGTAATTAGGTCTATATGACATCATAAGGGTGGAGCCACCACAATATGATTAGTGCCCTTATAAGAATAGGAAGAGAGATAGGAGTTTTCTCTCTCAGACATGCCAGGGTACTGCTAGAAAGAGGCCATCCACAAACCAGAAGGGAGCTCTCAAGAGAAACCAAATAGGCCAGCATCTTGACCTTGGACTTTCCAACCTCCAGAACTGTGAGAGATAAATATCTGCTGTTTAGGCCACCCATTCTGTGGTATTTGCCATAAGAGCTAGATCTGATTAAGACTAAATGCATTCATAATGATTTCTTTTACACCACTTATACTAGCAAAAAGAGGGAATCATCCCAAATGTCCATCAACTGAGGAATAAACTATGGTATACACACACAATAGAGTATAGTTAAGCTTTTAAAAAGAATGAAGCATGTTGGCACATAATCCTTCAATGTGAGCTCCAGAATATATGGTTATGAGAGGAAAGCAAAGTAGAATAAAGTATGTATAAAATGCTAATGTGAGGGTGGGGGTGGGAGGGTGGGGGTGGGATGAATTGGGAGATTGGGATTGACATATATACACTAACATGTATAAAACAGATAACTAATAAGAACCTGCTGTATAAAAATATAAATAAATAAAAAAGTTAAAAAAAAAAAAGACAGTCTTTTCCAGTGGTGACATCTTGCAGAACTACAGAACAATGTCAGAACCAGGATATATTGACATGGACACAGTCAAGATACACAATATTTCCATCACCCCAGGATCCCTCATGTTGTCCTTCTATTCACAACTACTTCACCCACACCCCCAACCCTCCTTAACCCTTGACAGCCACTAATCTGATCTCCATTTCTATAAATTTGTTATTTCAAGGTTATACGTAAATGGAATTATACAGTGAAAAAAAATTTTTTTAAAAATAAAATGTTGATGTTTATCCAGGAAAGGGGGTATGAATTTGTCTTTTTTCAAAAGATAACCACATTAAAAAAAAGTTGATGTAGAAGGAGCAGGAGGGAAGGGAGGAGGAATAGAAATAGAAATAAGACTTGTTTGAATACATATGTTTTGTTGGTTTTAGCATGGAATTATGTAAATATTTTACCTAGTTATCAGGTTATCATCTTTTCTGCAGAGGTAGAAGAGACACCATCATGGTTATCACCTGCGAGCTAAGTTTTAAAACCTGAGTAGGTGTTTACTATGCAGAATCAGGTAGGTCTTTCTGGGCCAAGAGCAGCTTGGGCACAAAGACACAACACAGTCACATGTGGATGTGTGATATGCCTGTCCTTTGGGACTAAATCCCAGGGTCCTTCCTCCAGAAAACCTCACTATATCCTCAGCCTGAGTTACATAGTCTTCCTCTCTGTCCCCTGGAACCTCAGCACATATATTCATTTCTATCCTACTTTTCACTGTGTATGGTAATCCTTGGATTCACCTTTTGGTCTCTCCTGATAGACCTTAAATTCCTAAAGTACAGGAACTTTTCTCTAAATCTAAAAGGTAAATGTTTAATGAATATTAGGTGAGTGTTCCCATTGTTTCTAAAGGTTGAATTGAGCTACCCTGTGAGATTCTAGGGCAATTTCCTTGTTCTTTGCAATGCCCAGTACAGCTCAAGCCAAAGAGACTTCCATCAACTGTATATGATATGACTTGATACGTCTTATATAGGATCTAAATGGCCATTGGAAGTCATCTATAGGAGAACCATCGCATTTCTTGTTGGGAAGAAGCATGCAAGCATGAAGGAAAAACAAAAGAGGCTCTATCAGTGTCAAGATTTGTCTCCGTTAATACTACTCAGCCATAAAAAAATAAAATAAAATAATGGCACTTGCAGCAACATGGATGGAACTCAAGATTATCATACTAAGTGAAGTAAGTCAGACAGAGAAAGACAAATATCATATGAAATCACTTATATGTGGAATCTAAAATAGGACACAAATGAACTTATCTATGAAATAGAAACAGAATCACAGACATAGAGAACATACTTGTGGTTGCCAAGGGGGGGGCAGTGAGGGAGGGATGGATAGGGAGTTTGGGATTAGCATATGCAAAAACTATTATATATAGGATGGATAAACAACAAGGTCATACTGTATAGCACAGGGAACTATATTTAATATCCTGTGATAAACCATAATGGAAAAGAATATGAATAAGAATGTGTGTGTGTATATATATATATATAAATCACTTTGTTGTACAGCAGAAATTAACACAACATTGTAAATCAACTGTACTTTAATAAAATAAATCTTAATAAAAAGATTGTCTCCACTGAAAACAGCAAGTAGTAAATGCTCGTGCTACATTTAAAGGTCTAATATTACAGGCACACAAAAAGATATGTACTCTTTGATGAAAAGGACAACGACAGACATATTAAGACTCTTTAGAATAGATTTTTATATCAATATGAACAGATGTATCATGTAGCTGGACAGAGCAGATGGATCAGTGTTTTCATATTTAAGGAAAATAGTCTGACTCTAGTTCTGGCAGCTAATTTATTACCTAAGGAACAGTTTGAAATATCCTTGTGATGCCCACTCTCATTAAAGATAATGAAAGTATTCAGACAGCAAAATAGTTTTATTTAGACCTCACCTTTACAAGTACCAAGATCAGAGCTGTAGTTTTTCTGCCCCACCATTTATATTCCTACCGTAAAACTGTAGAAATAGACAAGGAACTTACTCATTACATATTTTTCAGTCCTTAAACATGGTTTCGTCCTATTTCCTCCTTCACTCCCTCTGTCCCCAGCAATCTGTTTACTACATGATTGCATATTTAGTTACAGATCTACATACACGGCCTACAGATATAAATAAGATCAAATTAATTCTAGTAATTAAATAAGTGCTTGTGAAGCATTTTACATTAACATCCATTTATTTAATTAAATTTATCAAACCTCTTGTGCAGTAGGTTTGTGGAACTCTGCCTTGGGCTGGTTTCAGCAAAGAAAAGAAAAAAATAATATGTTAAAACTGATTGGATTGCTGAAATTAGTTCAAAAAGTGTGTCAGGGGATTAAATTGGAAAATAGATCTTTTGATGGCCCAGTCTGCACATAGGTGGTACAGGCTGAAAATAGATGTACCTTCTGTAACATTTTCATTACTTTAAAAAAGGTTGGTGAAAATGGAAACACATTAGGGATAGGGGTATGGGGGGAGGGTGGATGTGGCCATAAAGGGACAGCATGAGGTTTCATCTTGTGATGAAACTATTCTGCATCTTGCTTATGGTGGTGATTACACAAATCTCTGCAAGTGATAAAATGGCACAAAACCACACACATGCATACACACACACACACACACACACACACACACACACGAGTGCATATCAAAATGGAGGGATCTGAATAAGCTCTGTATACTTTATCAATGTCAGTTTCCTGGTTTTGATATTGTGTCACAGTTACGTAAGATGTTCCCATTGCAGGAAACGGGGTAGAAGGTACACGGGACCTCTGGGCACTTTTTTCCCAAATTGCCATCAATTATTTTAAAATAAAAGCCATAAAAAGGGGTATAGGACCCAACAATTCCATTGTGAAGTACATACTCTGTAGAAAGGAGAACACATGTCCACATAAAAACCTGTGCATGAACGTTCATAGGAGCATTATTCATAAACAGCCAAAAAATGGAAACAAGCCAAATGTCCATCAACTAATGGGCAAAATATGTGTCACAGTCATACACTGAAATCTTATTAGGCAATGGGAAGGAATGAAGTAGAGATATACACTACAACAGGGGTGAAACTTGAACCTTGAAAGCATTGTGTTACATGAAAGAAGCCAGTCACAAAAGATCACATACTGAATGATTCCATTTATGTGAAATGTCCCAACAAAGCAATGCTATACAGACAGAAAGTGCACTAGTGGCTGGTAGGGGCTGACAGTAGGGGCTGGGGGCCGGGCATTGAGGGTGGAGAGTGATGGTTAATGTACACGGGGTGGTGAAATGGTCTAAATCAGGTACTGATGATGGTTGTAAAACAGCGTGAATGTACTAAAACCACTGGATTGTACCATTTAAATACGTGACACTTATGATGCAAAAATATGCCTCAATAAACCTAAAAAAAAGTCAAAGAGCAGGATCTGAGGTCCCAGAAGGTGTTTTGGATACCTCCAGGACACACTGCCCTGGACCCCTGGTATCTGTCATTAGATTTGGCCCATGGTGTCCCAATAGAGCTCCACGGCCATCAGATGGCCTCTGATGAGTTCCAAAGGTAAAGAGGATGCTGCATTCAGCTCTACTGCCACCCAAGACTATAGCCAAGATTAAGGGAGATTCCATTTTCTCCTTAGAAACCACAATTTATTTCATTAAAATAAAGATGAAATGAAGCACCATTTGCTAAATTCAAATTGAAAATCTTGTGTCTATATGCCCATTATAGATTACATCACCCTGACCCTCTGTGATTCAGTAAATTAATCTGTAAAACATACAGTAATTACCCTTAATAGTGTGCTATGTTGCAATATATAAAATAAAAATATATCAAATGTAAAATATAAATATGTAAACATGCTTAATATAAACCTTTCTAGGAATCTACTTCTGAATTAAGTCTAGCTCACCAGGTGCATGGAAGCAAAGCAGTGGGAATCTTCAGGCTTGTGTGGCATGAACCTCAGAGGGCTTAGCTTCTAAAGCAGTGATTCTCTGAGTGTGGTTCTCAAACCACGGCAACTGGCATAACTGAGCTTAGACATGCAAATTAATGGACCCATCCTGAATCAGAATCTCTGGGCATAAGGCTATGGAAACTGTGTTTTAATAATATTTCCAGGTGATTCTTTAGCAAGTTAAAACTTGAGAAACCTTGTTCTAAAAACAAACTTTGAAAGCTACACTTATTAAATAGTAGCAGATACCATGAGTATTTTTTATAATTCTGCCTCATTTGCTGAAAACTCAAGTTTCCAATAAGCACTGGCATACCTATAGTCAAAATAATAATTTCAACTTTTGCTCAGAATGCTAATTCTCTGTATATTTTTCTCCCCTTTTGGGTTTTCCTGGTGATATTGTATTTCTTTGGGGGAGTAATATTCATCATGAATCTGTGTAAATCAAGAGCAATTACTGACTCATTCATTAAATTACCAGACTCTTCACAGATGTAGAAAACAAACTTATGTTTACCAGGAGGGAAATGGGGGGGGAAGGATAAATTAGGGGATTGGGATTGATATATACACTACTACATACAAAATAGATAACTAATCAGGACCTACTGTATAGCACAGGGAACTCTACTCAATACTCTGTAATGACCTATATGGGAAAAGAATCTAAAAAAAAGTAGATATATGTAAATGTATAACTGATTCACTTTGCTGTACAGCAGAAACTAAAACAAAATTGTAAATCAAATATACTCCAATAAAAATTATAAAAAGTTAAAATTTAAAAATAAGTCAACTATGAAAAAATAAGTAAATTACTCAACTCTTGGTTAATAAAGTTACCATTTTACCATTCGATGTCTTTCTAGAAAACCTTTGGAACCTGATAGCTCTGAATTCAAACACCACTGATGCTTTATAAGGACTTTGGAAAGTTTCTTAATCGCCTGAGTATTCTTTTCTTTGCAAGGGTAGCTATCATATGTAAATATTCTAAAACAATTAAAACAAAAAGGGATTGAGTACATTTACACAGCTCTTCAGAGAAGTTTTCAAATATGCACCATACCCCAACTCTGTGTTAGGCATAGGGTTAGGTGTTGAGGACTCAATGAATAAGGTATCACTCCTGCTCTCAAATGTTAAGTCAGATAAGGGAGTAAGTTAAATTGTATTCTCCGTTTATAGGATGAATTTTGTTGGAATTGGACCTTGAGGACCACTGTATTCTCTGGGGTTCTCCTGGTCAGAGTAGGTGTTCCACAAATGGGTGTTGGTGAATTTAGAAACATATGAATGTACAGGGTGGAGAGACCCCATGGGGATGTGAAGACCACACATGTCTTTAGCAGATGTGCCCTCTGAGGGACCTCTCTAGAAGCCTCGAAAGAACTGATAGATTGAGGGCAGGAAGACAAGTGAGAAGACTTGCACTAATCACCTGAAGAAAAATTAAGAGATGAGCCAGGGAGATGCACATATAGGTCTTTGTGTTCAATCCAGCAATCCCACTCCCAGGCATATATCCAGAGAAAAGTATAATTCGGAAAAATACATTCACCCCAATATTCATTGCAACACTATTTACAATAGCCAAGACATGGAAGCAACCTAAATGTCCACCAACAGATGAATGGATAAAGAAGATGTGGTATATACATATACAATGGAATATTACTCAGGCATAAAAAAGAATGAAATAATGCCATTTGCAGTAACATGGATGGACCTAGAGATTATCATACTATGTGAAGTAAATCAGACAGAGAAAGACAAATACCATATGATATCAGTTATACGTGGAATCTAAGATATGACACAATATCTACGAAATAGAAACAGACTCACAGACATAGAGAACAGACTTGTGGTTCCCAAGGGGGAGGGAGGCGAGGGAACGATGGATTGGGAGTTTGGGATTAGTAGATGCAAACTATTATACGTAGGGTGGATAAACAACAGGGTCCTACTGTATAGCACAGGGAACTATATTCAATATCCTGTGATAAACCATAATGTAAAAAATTTTTAAATAAATAAAAGAAGCCTAAGCATGGCCCAGGGTCATTTTTACCCTCCAGGGTCATTTTTATGCATGTTTAAATTTAAAGACAACTATTGTATAGCTTATCTAGGATTCCATATATATGGAAAGAACTAATCAGACATCAATTAAAGAGAAATAGAGGTATTACTTTCTTCTGGGAGAAAAAATGTTCACAAGTTGATTCAATGGTTAGAGTTAACAATGGTTAGAGCGAAGCCTTCAATGTATGTCCCTGTTATCCATATGTCCATTTCTAATTACACAAAGATTCAGAATCAACCCAGGCTACCACATAGGGAAGCATAAAAATGTGAGGGAGAAATATATCCAGCACAAGGAGATGGCAGTGAAGCAGACCTCTAGGTCACAGGATGGTAATAGCTACCATCTGATACTATAGACATCTGTTACTATGTGCTGGACACAGCCTGAGACATATTACATGCAGGATAGCTAACCTCACTCAGCAGTGTCGAGCCTAAGTGTTTGTTTTTTGCTTTTGTTTTAATTGGGTAGAGCTGACTTAGAATGCTGCATTACTTTCAGGTGTACAGCAGAGTGACTCAGTTACACATATACATATATACACATATATTATATATATCTATTCTTTTTCAGATTCTTTTCCCTTATAGGTTATTGCAAGATATTGAGTAGAGCTCCCTGTGCTATATAGTAAGACCTTGTTGATTAACTATTTTATATATAGTAGTGTGTATATGTGGAATCTAAAAAAATGCGATATGAATGAACTTATTTACAGAACAGAAATAGGCTGAGCCTCCCTTTTTTAAAAATTTGTTTATCTTATTTATTTATTTTTGGCTGCATTGGCTCTTTTTTGCTGTGTGGGCTTTCCCTAGTTGCAGAGAGAGCGGGAGCTACTCTTTGTTGCGGTGCGCAGGCTTCTCATTGAGGTGGCTTCTCTTGTTGCTGAGCATGGGCTCTAGGCATGAGGGCTTCAGTAGTTGTGGCACGTGGGTTCAGTAGTTGTGGCTCGTGGGCTTAGTTGCTCTGCGGCATGTGGGATCTTCCCAGACCGTGGCTCGAATGCGTGCCCCCTGCATTGGCAGGCAGATTCTTAACCACTTCGCCACCAGGGAAGACCCTGAGCCTCAGAACAGCACCCTGAGTTCTCTGGGCTCACATACCCATCAGCAGTCAGCACAGGAGCTGACATCTGATCCCAGCCATGGCTGTGCTCTGTGTATTCTCTCCTTTGTGGAAAAAGGTTCTTGCATCTTATTGAGACACATTAAATATGGAAAATCAAAGATTATCTTCAGAGACTTATTTAAAAATCAGAGTCTCCAGCAAACACTGACAAACTTTCTCATGCTCCCAGTAGTTTTGCAAACGCAATTGCCCTTAGCTCCAGAAATTCTCCAAGGTCCTTAGAAGGACACAGTCTCCTAATCCTGACTTTCTGGCTTTAATCATAACAAAGAAAGCCTTTAGATTGTTGTAAACCTTACCTCTGAAAAAGCACCCCTAGATAATATTTGTGTTTGCATTTGCTTGGGGCTCCTGACCTGATCACATCACTTTATCTTATCCGAAGCTAAAAAAGTGAAGAAGTAAAGCTTCTGAGAAGATATACAATTAAAAGGAATATTTTACTATCCATTTTATACATAAAAACATAACAAAACTCAACCAAAGCTGAGGACCAGAGAGGTGAAATCATGAGCCCTGAGGACAAGCCAGTGTCTTCCAGGCTGGGCTAAGCTGGCCTCTCCTTCTGCCCACATGGTTCAGGGACTCCTAACTCATGGCATTCCTGGCAACTGACACAGAACAAAATTCCCTAAAGCAGTAGGCTTGTATGTTGTGAACAGATCAGTTAATGAGGATAAAAATTTGGTTAATTCATACCGCTGGAAAATAATCCCAAAGATAAGACAGCCTAACTCACTCAGCGACTTTGGCTCTGGTCTTGAAAATGCCATCGGGTGAGTGGGACCTCCACGTGAAAACCTCCAATCGTTTCCCCCATGCATGAAATAGAACAAAAAGGCCTGCTACATCTAGCCCTCCAAGGCCCAATTCCAGGTCCACATTCTCTGATCTTCCTCTTCCTAGTTGGAGTCATACAATGGGAAGTAGATTCATTTCACTTGGAGTGTGGTTCACTGTTTGTTTCCTGTAAGCAATCCTTGACTTCACAACCAAATGTTCATTTCATTGAGAATAGCGTTTGTGGGGTACAGAGAAAAACAGAGAAGTTTTTAAGGCAGGAAGTTTTGAACTAAAATCCTAGCTTTGCTGCTTATGAGTTTTCTACACCTAGCCTCATTACTCTTCTAAGTTTCATTTTTCTGAAGCATAAAAGGATGCTCGCGGACCTACTTCAGGAGGCTTATAATGAATTTCCAGGCAAACACACAGTTCAAGGGTAGTCAGTTTCTACTCCTCTTCTTACCCCTGCTCTGCAGAAAAGTCTCCTTCATATCCTTTCATCAAGGATTGACTGGGAACATTGCAGCCCAGAGTAAACCTGCCCAGGATTCAGGCTCTGGATATATCAGCGGTTTACACTCAGCAAGCATTCTGATTGGATGAGCATCTCTCTAATCTGGGCAGTAAAAGTCCTTTCTGCACTATGCGCTCTGTATTCTACAAGTCACTTCTCTGCAATAACTATACTGATTTTCAGAGACCTTAAGAAGAAAAACTAATTTCTATTCTCCTGTAGAATAGTGAAGAAATGAACATGTCACCATTTACAATATAATATGACATGGAAATACCATGACGATGAGGAAATGTATAAAGTCTGGTTTACATTTGACAAAAAGAATAGCCAGGCCTACTAAAGGCATTAGTTTGATAGCACTTGAGCTGGGTCTGGAAAGCTGTGTAGAAGTGTCCTAGGCTGACAAGCAATCCTGCAGCCTTCCTGGCAGAGGTGACATCATGTTTTGTTTTGTTTTGTTTTTTTATTGAAGTATAGTTGACTTACTATGTTGTGTTTAATTTCTGCTGGACAGCAAAGTGACTCAGTTTTATATATATATATATATATATATATATAAAAAACTATATATGGTTTTTCATAGGATATTGAATATAGTTCCCTGTGCTATACAGTAGGACCTTGCTGTTTAACCATCCTATAAACATAATATAATCCATCCTATATGTTTGCATCTGCTCACCCCAAACTCCTAATCCTTCCCTCCCCAATTCCCCTCCCCTTGGCAACCACAAGTCTGTTCTCTATGTCTGTGAGTCTGTTTCTGCTTTGTAGATACGTTCATTTGTGCCATATTTTAGATTCCACATATAAGTGATATCATATGGTATTTGTCTTTCTCTGTCTGACTTACTTCCCTTAGTATGATAATCTCTAGGTCCATCCATGTTGCTGCAAATGGCATTATTTCATTCTTTTTTATGGCTGAGTAATATTCCATTGTATATATGTACCACATCTTCTTTATCCACTCATCTGTTGGTGGACATTTAGGTTGCTTCCGTGTCTTGGCTATTGCAAATAGTGCTGCTATGAACACACAGGTGCATGTATCTTTTCGAATTATAGATTTGTTTTGGTATATGCCCAGGAGTGGGATTGCTGGGTAGTGTGGCAGCTCTATTTTTAGTGTTTTAAGGAACCTCTATGCTGTTCTCCATAGTGGTGGCACCAATTTACATTCCCACCAACAGTGCAGGAGGATTCCTTTTCTCCACACCCTGTCCAGCATTTATTATTGTAGACTTTTTAATGAAGGTCATTCTGACTGGAGTGAGGTGGTACCTCATTGTAGTTTTGATTTGATAGCATGTTTTAAGAATCACAGGTAGGATGGCATGACATGTGTGAGCTACTAAGAGTAACTTAGTGTTGCTCCAGCAGAAATGGGATAAGGACACATGTCTCACTGCCAGGTGTGAATCTTAGAAACTTCCCATTGTCTGACTCTCACATTTTCCCCAGCGGAATAGAAGGTCCCAATGACCTACAAGCAGGCGGAACTATAAGATATAAATGGACTGAGTCCCAATGGGGCAGGCTAGGTCAGCCATACTACAGTGTGATGTGAGCCGAAAAGAAACTTCTATTTTGCTAAGCCACTGAGGTTTGGGCATCATTTATCATTTTACTAAGCCTACCTTTCCCTTGCACCTTCAACTTTAGTTCAGTTACTGGGAGATTTCTGAGTGCCAAGCTTGGTAACAAGCATTCCTATTTATGGATAATACAAATGAGCTCATACAGTCCAAGAGCTTTGACCAAAGCCACCCCAGCTGGTAAGATGTGGATCTGAGAATCTGACATTTGTTCCATGTCTCTAAACTCCTGGGCCTTTCCTCTAAATGCTGAAAATAAACAAAAAATCATAAAATAGTTATATTGTGGTCATATGTTTACAAAACTTGTCTCAGGTAGACAGAGTAATAGGGGCAATCCTAGAGAAAGTTCCTTGAAGGCATCCTTGGAAATAATTTCACAATATTTATCTGACTGCATTTTATCATCGTCATTAATGAGTCTAGAATCCTCTGGGCAGAGGGCACACTGGTAAAATAAGTTAATATTTTGCATTTGCACACCATAAAGAATGCAGCTTCTTGTACGAATTGGTTAATGCCTTTTTTTTTTTTTTCGGTACATGGGCCTCTCACTGCTGTGACCTCTCCTATTGTGGGAGCACAGGCTCCGGACGTGCAGGCTCAGCGGCCATGGCTCACGGGCCCAGCCGCTCCGCAGCGTGTGGGATCTTCCCTGACCAGGGCACGAACCTGTGTCCCCTGCATTGGCAGGCGGACTCTCAACCACTGCGCCACCAGGGAAGCCCTAATGCCTATTTTTTAAGCTGTGACAAAGACACTTTACAATGAAAACAATGTGCGATTTTAATACGTTCAGTTCACATGATATGTGACACCAAGAGATTAACAAAAATGCCTGAAGCTACTCTCACTGAGAAGACCCTTAATTTTGTTACTCAGGACATCTCATGTTGGTACAAAATGGGATGCCCACTTCTATCCTGATTACACCTAAAACACACCGTAATTCTTCCTACCAGATTATGTTTACAAATTCCTTCTCAGCATCACAGAGTTCACAGAATACTAGTAATGGTCATGACATTTGCCACTTTTGTTTGAGAGTTTGTAGTGACTTATTTTCTCATTCTAAAAATCAGAGAAGAAACAATTATTAAATGGATACCCAGAATGATATAAATTCTGGGCTTTTTGAAACTTCCATTTGTCCCAGCTCAGAGCAAGGAGACTGAGCCCAGCCTCAGCAGTCCATTAATTCCAGCATCATGGAGCTAAGCTAACAGCCTGCATTTTGCAGGGGGGTGTCTGAGTTCCTCTCTCAAGGAGCCTGGACTCTTGGCTTAGGCTTTGCTTGGCATCTGAGGACCCATATCCTGCCTTTGACTTCACTCTGCTGTAGAGCCATGTATGCAGCTGTGTCTTAGAAAGTGAAACCAGACAGATCCCCAGAGCCAGAGAAAGAGAGAGGGGCTACCCAATTATCACTGCCGTGCGTTTCCTCTTCTATAAAATATAATAATCTTGTTTACCTCATGGGCATGCTTTGAAGATGAAATGGGATGACAGGAAAGTATGTGTAATACTCAGGCACCTGAGGTATCATAGGTGCCTGATCCATGATAACTTTATCCAGAGGAGAGAGAAACTGAGAGGAAGAGAATGAAAACGGACATGAACAGAAGCTGTAAAGTGGAATATTGGAAGCCCCCTGGGAGAATTCTTCAAGACGCCCAGACATGGTTCTGAGACGGCTTTGAGAAGGACACATGGACTTGACTGCAGCGGAGAGGGAGAGAAGCACTCAGAGCCGTGAACCAGCAGGGACAGTGACCTTGGCCTACCACCAAGACACGCAATACAGCTTTGGCGCGTAAAGAATAAGTTTTGAGCACTTGCATAAACCCAAGTGGGAACTCTGGACAAAGGTTTCTAGAGGAAAAAAAGACGTCATCCCTGGTCATCAGAGAGGGATGGCCTTGCAATCCAACAGAAGAAAGGCCCAGGAGAAATATTCACTTTGCTGGTTAAGGGTGTACACAGCTTCTCAGTGTCAATGAAAATAAGCAATAAGCAATCTATAATAAGAATAGAAAAGAGTTGTATTTGAGCCAAACTGAGGATGAGCCTGGAAGCCTGCTTCTCATATCACTCTGAGAAGCTGCTCCAGAGAAACAGGGTTTCCAGCACAGTTCTATATCTCATCAGAACAAAGAACAGTAAACAAGTCAGGGATACGTGTCTTTAAGGTAAACAACCCCCACCACCACCACACACACACACATCAACCACACAAAGCCAGTGAGTCAGCCTGGCCTTGGTACCTGGGAAGGGTGTCTTATCATCGAATGGGTACCAGCACTGGAAGGGAGGCATTTAATTTTTATTTTTAAGATGGACTGTCTTTACTTCTGGTCAATGTGCCCTTTTCTCTAACAATTAAAGCAGACGCACAATGTATGTTCAACAGGCCACAAACAGGCTATTTTAGTTAGCATCAAATTCAGGTTAACTCATGTGTAAGCCAGAATAACTTCTCTGTACCGTAATATGTGAACATTTCTCTTAACAACAGCAAGGGGATCCTGGAGCCTGATTTCGTCATTCACTGAATCTATTTTCATCTTTTATAAATACGTATATTAAACTGAATTTAATTCCCATTCCAGACTGAATTGAGTCTTCCATTATTCTTCTGTCCTTAGAAATCTTGAGTTAAAGATCCTGGTGGGAAACTGTTATAAATGGTGACTTGACTGGAGAACCCTGCCTACGCCTTAGAGTCAAATGTTGGTTCCCAGGGTGGGTGACACCACTAGAAAGCTGTCCTCATGAGGCTGCTCCCTGCCCACATGTGCCCTCTCTTCCCTAATCAGATGACTGTAGACCAACAGACAAGAGACAGCCACTGAGGCCTCCTGACCCAAAGAAAACAAGCTCATTCTGCATGGCACATGACTCCTTGACATTGCAAAGTGCACCAGATTTATCCAGCTACTTCCATGCATGAGCTGTCCAGACTGCTTGCGTGTCAGTCTTTCAAGTTTCATTGTAAGACAGATAGAAGGCAGAGAGAGACATTTCACCGTCTGTTTTAATAAGTCATTTTAAAACCTACTCTTTTTTAAATTAATTTTTATTGGAGGATAGTTGCTTTACAATGTTGTGTTAGTTTCTGCTGTAGAGTGAAGTGAATCAGCCATACGTATACATACATGTCCTCTTTTTTGGATTTCCTTCCCATTTAGGTCACCACAGAGCACTGAGTAGAGTTCCCTGTGCTATACAGTAGGTTCTCATTAGCTATTTATTTTATACATAAGTAGTGTATATATGTCAATCCCCATCTCTCAATTCATCCCATCCCCCCTTCCCCCTTGGTGTCCATATGTTTGTTCTCTACGTCTGTGTCTCCATTTCTGCTTTGCAAATAAGTTCATCTGTATCATTTTTCTAGATTCCACACATAAGCAATATTATATTTGTTTTTCTCTTTCTGACTTACTTCACTCTGTATGACAATCGCTCTAGGTCCAGGTCTCTGCAACTGGCACAGTTTTCTTCCTTTCTACAGCTGAGTAACATTCCACTGCATATGTGTACCACATCTTCTTTATCCGTTCCTCTGTTGATGGACATTTAGGTTGCTTCCATACTCTGGCTATTGTAAATAGTGCTGCAATGAACATTGGGGTGCATGTATCTTTCTGAATTATGGTTTTCTCCAGGTATATGCCCAGGAGTGGGATTGCTGGGTCATATGGCGGTTCTGTTTTTAGTTTTTTAAGGAACCTCCATACTGTTCTCCACAGCGGCTATATCCTTTTACAGCCTAAAACCTACTCTAAAGCCCTGCTTTATGAGTCCCAGCTTAAGAACACGTCTCTTTCTTAGACTCATAAACAGCTTCCCTGCAGTATTATGTACACAGCAACAGGACTGCCCCCTTGGGGGAAGGTGGCCTGTGCTACAGTGGAGATGTCTTTGTCTTCCTGAAGAGCCATCACGTGCACGTAGCACAGCATCTTCCTTCCCTCAGCTGCCCGGGACCTCCACGTGCGCCGCCTCACATTTCTTCCTATGAAGCTTGCATTTCAGGACATCTGTTTGCCTCCTTGCACTTGCTGGGTCTTCGGGTTTGAGAGGATATCTCTCGACTGATCATTACCTGTGAGTCTTCTTTTTGTTCAGTTTTAGCTTCCTGAAAACTTACATCTGAAGTTACCCAATTTTTGCCCAAACTCTCAAACATTTCTCGGCCCCTGCTGCCTGAGCTCTGCCTAACCTTTACCAATGTTCCACCAACTCTTTAATGAGATTCTTTTATGTTGTCTTGCTAGAAAATTGAAAATGAAAGAGCTTTGATTTCTTAGAGGAATCACATAAGGGAGACTGTGTGCTCCCTTTTATTCTTTATCTTCTAATTAGAAGATTGGAGTTTTTAAGCAGGAAGAATCAGGAGACAAAAGAAGATTATCACAAAGACTGGATTTCAACCTTCAACGTTTTTCCCTCTTGCACTTTTATTCCCACCTTCACACACTTTTAATTTACAACTGAGAAACCTGAAATGATTTCTACTCATGGAGAAATCAAGAGATCCATGTTGTTCAGAGAAGACTTTTGAAGGATTGGAAAGTGGAAAAGAGGGTGTCCCCACCCCAAATTGCTCGAGACAGTCAGCCCATTCCCACCCTAAGCAGCCTATCCGTCCACCTGACCTCCTTACTGGTTCGCAAGGCAGCTGCCTGTGATTCCCCTACTGTCTTCATTAACGTTCTGTGATCCTTTAGGGAGAGCCTTTAGGGACCCGGATGTTCCTCCTGCCACCAAGGACCCCCTACTCCCCAAATCTTCCTCACCTGTGCAGACACCTGCATCCCATAAGGAATTGGTCCTCCTCACCCCTTCTATAAAGCTATCTCAACCATAGGGCATCCCATATTGTCCTGAACTCTAGAATCTTCTATATTCCACCTCTTTAACAGAAAATCAAGTGCTACCTTGTAAATCACTCCACGTGCAGAGATTCTATTCTTCAAACCTTTTAAAAGTTTTATAAACTTTATATATGTAGATCTAGATCTACATACATAAAGGGTCGGGCTAGGGTTAGGGTTAGGGTTAGGGTGTGTGTATGTATATATACATACATATCTATATATACAGATAGCTACTGGGTTGGCCAAAATGTTCATTTGAGTTTTTACATAACATCTTAAGGAAAAACCCGAACAAATGTTTTGGCCAACCCAATAGATACAGGATAGTTACAGACATATCGTATGGATAGATATAAGTATAGATATAGATGATATAGATACAGATTGTATCTTTCTAGCATCATGAACAAAGAAAGCTGTTAGGCACATTGAAGGTTGTGAAGAGGGAGAACCAAACATTCATAGTGTGCTCCTACCATTTGCTAAACATCACCAAGCCTTTAAAAATGTTATTTCTATTTTCTTAGGAAATAATTATCCAGCTGGCAAAACCCCAAACTTTTGACAACGCTCTTTGTTAGTGAGTGTGTAGGGAAACTGGCCCTCTCATGCATTGCTGGTGGGAGTGAAAGCTGGCTCAATGCCCATGGAAGTCAATTTGGCAATCAATATGCAGCAACATCACATTTATCCTTTGACCCAGCAATCCCTCTTCTGGGAATTTAACCTACCGATATATTTGCAGGTGTGTGAAATGGCATATGTTCAAGTTTATTCATTGTGGTTTTATTTGTGTGGGATTAGAAACAACTTTAAAAAGCCTATCAACTTGGGCCTTATGAAATGAATCATGGCACAGTGGAACTCCATGCAATTGAAAAAGAACAATGAAACTCTTTATGTGCTGACATGGAAAGATGAGCTCTGAGACAGATCATTATTTGAAAAAAGCAAAGTGCAAAGCGGTACATATAACATGCATTTGTATTTTCTTGTATTCCTACAGAGAAACTCAGGTAGAAGACACAAGTTACCTATTATATCCTGGGGGCAGGTCTAGGCAGGTAGAAGATAGGTGTGGAAATCAAGGTTTCACTGCATATCTTTTTATATGGATTGATTTGTGAGCCCTGTGAACATATTACCTATTCAAAATTTGAATTAAAAATTCAAGCATTGTTTGTCTTTATTTAAAATCATATTCTTAAAATCTATGGGGGGACCTCCAATTCAGGTTTAAGCTTAAACTTGCTTCTCCCTGACTGTCCTTGCTAATTAAACTCTCACCCTGGAAAATAACACAGGAGGCCAAGGAGAGCTCTGAAATGGGCAAAGAGGAAACCAACATTGTTTGGGACCTCAGGATTGAAGAGGTAACACAGCAGCAGTGCTTCTACACCCCCATCTTGTCCCAAGAAGCTGACTCAAGTACAGTACTTCCTGATCTTAATCTAGCAAAGAAGGCAGCCCAGGTAATATCATCCTCCCCCTCCCCTCACCCCACTGAATCAAAAGAGATTACCTCTGACAAGGCCAGGTAAGCCTTCAAGTACCAAAAAGGGATCCATCAGGAGCCCCAGTATCAGCAAATGGCCAGGGGAAGGGGTGTCCTTCACCACTGGGGCTGACATTCGTCTCCCACACGATGAGATGCTGGGGAAGCCAGGCAGCACCTCCAGGACAGATCCTGACCCAAAAGTAAGCAGCCTGACAGGAAGCCTAAGTATCAGCTGCTCTATCTCTCCAGAAATACAAACTGTGATTCACACTAGGGGATACAACTGAACAAAGAAAAAGGCAACAACCTGAACGAATGTTCTGAGAATTACACTGAGAAAAAATGTATTCCACCCACACATCCCTTCCCCTTTCACAGATCCTCACCTGCCACTAGCCTTTTAAAATCTCACCTTTGAATGAAGACTGAAGATTTGATGCCCATCCTAATCTGGGCCTTTTAAAGTCTTCCACTGGGTTTATGTTTTGTTATATAAAGGAATCATAAGAATGCCTATCACCTAAGAGACAGAAAATTATCCCAAGAAGTCTTGGCCAAGATTGAACTCTAAGGGAATAGAAAATTTTCTTCATTAAATAAAAGTTAAAGCAAGGAGGGGAGGAGACAAATGTAGAGCTGTGTTTTGATTGCACAAAATAGCACATGTTCAGCATCTTAGTCACACCAGGCCAATGAGGATAACATTGTGACCAGTGTGGTCATTAGGTGCTACACAAACCTGAATGATAACAGGTGTGCCCAGGAGACTTGTACCATGTGAAGCAGAAGGATGATAAGTCAGGCGGAAGTGTAACCAGTATACTAAGTGAAGTAAGTCAGAAAGAGAAAGATAAATACCATATGATATCACTTATATGTGGAATCTAAAATAGAACACAAATGAACTTATCTATGAAAGAGACAGACTCACAAACATAGAGGACAGACTTCTGGTTGCCAAGGGGGAGGGGATGGGGGAAGGATGGAGTGGGAGTTTGGGATTAGCAGATGCAATCTATTACATATAAAATGGATAAACAACAAAGTCCTACTGTATAGAATAGGGAACTATATTCAATATCCTGTAATAAACCATACTGGAAAAGAATATGAAAAAGAAAGTATATACGTATAACTGAATCACTTTGCTGTAGAGCAGAAATTAACACAACACTGTAAATCAACTATACTTCAATAGAAAAAAGAGAAAAGAAATAAAGAGGTAGAAATTTCAAAACACAAAGAAAAAAAAAGGTTAACTGATATAACTAAATATGGTTAAAGGAGGTGAATACAGGTGCCAGGCTGACAGATGGGCAGACTGGAATGGTCCGTTTTTCTGTGACAACGAAGTTACACTATAGTCCCCAGTTAGTCAATCAAACACTAATCTGGTTATTGCTGTGAAGGTATTTTGTAGATGTGATGAAAGTGCATACTCAGCTGACTTTAAGTACCAGAAATTATCCTGAAACATCTGGGTGGGCCTGCTTTAATCAGTTGAAGGGCCTTAAGAGCAGAGCAGAGGCTTCCCAGAAGAAGAAATTGCCCCCGTGCTTACAGCTTCAGCTCATGCCCTAGACTTCCTGCCCTTCCTGATTGCCTGTCCTATGGACTTTGGATTTGCCTGGCCAATTCTCTCAGTCACATAAGCCATTTTTTTGGCAAGAAATCTCTTAATATCTATCTCCTTCCAGTTCTGTTTTTCTGCTTGAACCTTGCCTGACTGATAGCAGTTTCGTTTCTTATCATTATTCCTCACCATTGATAAGAACCCCAACCTATGCGAGTCACACTCCTTTCACCCTGGATTCTTGACCTTGCCCCACTTCCTCTGCTGTGCACATCACGCGGATGGACCAGCGTTCATTCAAGTCCAGAACTACTGAGCTCTCCCTTCCTTCATGTTTCATCTCGTCCTCCATGCCTGGTGCCTGTATTTCTATTTTTACCTACATTCGATTGATTCCCTGACTCTGTACAACCTTGTATTATTTTTTGAATGGGTAATATACTTTCCCTCCCCCTCCACCACTGTTGCTAGTTTTAAAGTTCTTGAGAACAGAAATAGGATCTTCAATTGCTCGGGTAACACCCTGGGGGACCCAGAGTAGATATTTATACATGCCTGATATAAATGTATATTGTGTGGAAGGGTGATCTGAAAAGAGGAGAGATTTACAAAACTCGGTGCTAAATGACAATAAACATCTCACCTAAATCTCAACATAACAGCAGCCAGAGTAAACTGCAGAATCATCTATGTTTACTAATTTGAGGGCCAATTAGAATGATTATACTATGAGGATGAAAAGTATACTATATATTAATTATCAATATACATAGTTATATAATTAAGTAAAAGCAATTTCTTTCCCTGATTATTATTAGCTATATACTTTCAGAATCCTGTGTTTTCAAAGGGTCAACATCATACTTTATTCCAGGCAACTGGGGTGTGGTAGTGGTGGAACAAAATGATGGTGAGGCCTATTCTTTGGGGGACTTGTCAAGACTCCTCTAGGCCTTAACTGGCAGGTTGTTCATGATAGGCTCATTGAGGACACAACAAAGACTAACCAGAGAAAGTTAAAAAAAGGTAGATTTCAGCTTCTAGGAGAAACAAGCCTTCTAGCCACCAGAGAAGCAGGAGATATTAATCAGCCTGTTTCTAGAGCATCAACTTAAGGAAGGATGTAGACAACATATGTAAATGACTTGTACTAGAAGGTCCCTTCCAAACGTGGAAATCAGCATTTGTTACTAATCTAATACTTATCCCTAAAAGACCAGAAAAAGTAAAAGTGTAGAGGGTTGATGAAGCAAAGTAAATTAAGTGCATCTTACAAAGGTACCACCTGTGATGTTCTAAGTGTAATCTCTTATTTAATCATCAAAAACTCCTAAGCCATCGATGTTATTATTTCTACATTTAGAAGTGAGAAACCAAGATTCAGAGAAGTTGAGTAATTTTTTCCTGGTTACTCAATGAATCATTGGTAGAGCCTGGAATTGAACCCAAGGCAGCCTAATTTTCAAAACCAATTCTCTTTTCATACGTCATCTCCATAAAAAAGTTTAAAAACACATTTATTTTCTACTTCTTTTGAGAATAGCCTAGTGATGTCGTTGGACTAAACACTTTTCTTGCGTAGAAGCATGAGAGCATAGGTCTTTCCTCTGACAGGCTGTGAGCGCCAAGAATGCCCAGTTTGCAAGTTGTATTACAGTGATTCCATTGAACGCCCATTTAGACAACATGCAGCAATAAAATCATATGTTAGCAGATGGATTCACTTGCTTCCTCTTCCAGCCGTCATGACGGTGGGATCAGAGAGACAGGAGCGAGGGAATGATTGCCAAGGTCTTCATCATTGCATTAGCTGCCAGCAGGACATCTGTGCTGCCGAAAACTGACTTTGACATCTCCTCCATTGACAGACTAATAAACTCAGTTGTGTGTCCTGCTACAATGATGGACAGCTTTATTTTCTTTTTACATTCTCCAAATGTCCCATTTCTACTAGTATCTTAAAATCGTGCATTACAACTATGCCAACGGAAAGATGATTTACAAGCCAGTTTGAGAGCTAATAGGGGACTTGGTGTAGGGATCTTTAAGAAATATGCTTTGAATCCAAAGCAGGAGCCTCAGGTCTTCCATCCAATTGAAAAGAAAGCCTAACAGATGCCTTGGGGGTATCAGATGATTTATTGTTTTCTACTTCCTCTCAATGCAGAAGATACACAGATATACCTCAAGGAAGTGCAAACAAGTTGAAAATAGGAACTCCATTCTCTCAACCCTTGTTTTGTGTGTGCAGTATGACAGACCTAGTGCTAGGTCTTGGGGACACATGCGTGAAAAACCAAAGTGCCTAATAACCTCAAGAAGCTCAAACTAACGCCAAAGAAAGATCGAAAGATCAGTTATGGCAACCACTTGTGCATGTGAAAGTGATACTCAGGGCAAGTGCTGAGGCAGAATAAAGAATGATCTAGAAGAAAAGTTAGGAAGAGAATTCATGGCCTGAAGAATGGAGTGATACTTATATAATATTGTACACCAACTCTGTTTCAATAAAAATAAAATTAAAACACATTTGACCAAAAAAGAATGGAGTGATAAAAAGAATCTGATGCATTTAAGGAATGAAAAGTCAATGAGAGCTACTATAATTTGATCCACATGGGGACATAACTAAAACTATTGTGATGTAGGAGGGCTCCAAGTGATGAAAAGCCACAGTTCCTGAGCTGAGAAGCAGGGATTTTATCATTGAGATCATGAGGACAATGAAGGATTTGAAGCTGAGCAGTAATTGACTCAGAATGTCTTTTAGAAAACAAGGAACAAAAACTAAACTTTAAATTAACTTTAGAACTTCACTAACCACAACTTATGTTGCCTGGAGCATGATATAGCTGGAGAACCTTTTGCAGGATACTCACACTGACAAAGTCAGAGACAATAAGAATATCCAGGTTTGAGCCCTACTCAGGTCTTATCATTGAAATTCCTTGGGTTCTCCATTCTGAATCACTCTGAATCTTAGGTCCTTCCTCTGAATGCTTGCTTTGTTCCTCACCAAGGTTGCCGTGGGAACAAAATGATGTAATGTATAAGAAGAAGGAATTCATAAGGAAGGGTTAGAATCATACTTGTCAAAGGGATTTCACACCCACTGATTCATGAATTTATGCCAGTCGCAATAAGGGACAGAGTCTATTATTTTCCTTTGGTAAATGGTACAAGGAAGGCTCAGATCAGTGGAATTACTTGCCATAGGTCACAGTACTACTGGATTATAGAATTTTAATGGATAAAGGAATATTCTTCTGAATTTTATCTCTGAATTACCTACGTAAAATATGTTTGCAAGATTCAAACTGAGCACCCTGGGAAATCCTTTCTTTCATCACAATTTAGATAGTCCAGTCTTACTCTATTATTTAAAATAGAATTGATAAAGTATTTTAAGCATTCACACTCGTTCTCTCCTTCTCTTATTGCTTATTACTCTTACTATTCTTTTAGTTGATCCATTCCAAATAACAATCACAGTAGTTCAATTCAACTACAAGTTTCAAAGAAAGTATGCAAGAGCTTAAAACGTCTGTGACCCTCACACCCCTCATGTTTCCACTTGCTTTACTTTTCAAGGTTACTGGAGCCAATAAGAGTATGAAAGAGTACTCAGTGTTTTCTAAACCATAGTCAAGATATGGGCTATATGATCTCTGCAAATATTATTCTGAGCTAGAACATCAGAAAATGGCAAAGAGGAGAAATAGCAACTGTAGAGTATAATGATAACACGCTATTGCAAGGCTTAACTGCAACACCTTACAGGGTGTCAATACACTTGTTCCGAGTCATACAACTGGGGCAAATCAAAATAACCCTTCATAGTGACCATGTACAATCCAGGATAATCAACATTATACCCCTGAGGAATATGGGTTACAAGAAGTATGTGACTTGCCTAGGGTCATTTATGACAAATAGATTTGACTCAGGTCTCTTGATCCCAGCCTGGGCTTCTTTCTATGACAGTCGCCTCTCTGTTCTTTCCCCAATGGCAACACCTATGCCAGACCCTAATATCTGTTTAGTAATCTACAGTGTAAAAAGCGTTCCTACAGCCTTATGATTTGATAGCATAGGAAGATAAATTATTGAATGTCTCTTGTATGAAAAGTACACCAAAACTTTCAAACACATGATTTTAAATATATAGTAGACACCATTTAACACGGAAATGCTAAATCCCAAATATTATGCTAGATATTTTTTGTGCCCGACCTCTAATCCACACAATGACTGTTAGATGAGTTATTATTTTAGAGATTAAGCAACTGATGCTAAAAAAAAAGCAATTAATTTGTCCAAGAGCAGAAAGCTATAACTATACCTAGATCTGTCTGGATCCAAAGCTGAGGCACAGATGGAAAATGTGTCTTTATATATTGAGTTTAATATGTATATACCCAGTCCAGATTACTCCTAACTCATGGGATATACCAGAGCTTTGTATTTCTATGGCAATCAGTCTTTTGTTGACTGAAATGCATTAGAAATAAATGTGCATTGTTCCCGTTCAGTGTTCAAAGTAAATATCAATGGTTCTCCAAAGGAAGGCAACATCAACAATTAAATTATCTCCAGTTAATTATCTTCTTTCATATTTGGGCATCTTGTGTTGCTTCTAAGGATTTGGAAAAAAGCCAAACCTTGTGATTACATTTTTGCATATTGTCAATCCGATGTAAGTATTTGAAGTTAGCTTTACTGCAGCTTCAATTAAAGAGGGGAAGGGGAGGTAGAGGGAGAGATGGAGATAAAGAGGAAGGAAAGAACAAATAAAACAAATCACCATGGAGGAAATGACTGCAGGAAACACTTAAATCGTTGAGATATGTTCAAAAGGAAGAGAATCTATCCGAGGTGTATATACAACCTTCATTCCTGCTCCTGTCGAATCAGAAGTCTTCATATCCGTTTGTTTATAATCCTACCATGTTCCATAAAATATTTAAGTGTGCTCTTTCTTCCATTTAGAGATCTTAAAAAATTTTTATTGGAGTCTAGTTGATTTACAATGTTGTGCTAGTTTCAGGTGTACAGCACAGTGAATCAGTTATACAGATACATATATCCATTCTTTTTTAGATTATTTTCCTAAATAGGTCATACTCAACACTTAGGGATGTTTTAATGTGGAGAGGAAGCGCTTTCAAACCATCTAGAACTGAGTTCAAATCCCACTTCCACCAGCTCTGTGGCTTTAAGCATTTGGGCCATCAAAAGATGTTTACATTCATTGATCCTCTACTATGTGCCAGCTAGTGCCAGAGAGAGGAACACATGGAAAACTGGCAGTGTAGGAAGAAAAACAAGAACTAAACCTTTAATTTTGATATGGTGGAATCAATTCTCTGTGAGTGGATGCTAAAGGGACAAGGGGGAGCAACGTCTAGGAAAGGTCTGGGTAGGCTTCTTGCAGGAGTTGACAAAGTTACTCAAGCAAAGACAGTGTAAGAAGAATCTCTGGTCAGGAGATTTGCATATGTGAAGACCCTGCTGTCTGAAGAAGTCACAGTCTAACAGGGTTAGACCTAAGGATGTGAGGGTGCTTCAGAGAGTGAGATGACCTATATAAACCACCCAGTACAGTGCATGGCACTTAAAAGAAGCTCAAGGGATGTTCCTTCCCTTGCCCTTACGCTGTGCCTTGAGTAAAACCCAGTCTCCATGCTCTTCCTTATTTCAAATCCTTCCTTTGATTCTCACCCTTGAAAAACACTCTCCTAAGACTTCTCTGCCTACCCAAGTCCCTCCCTTGTGTCCAGGCCAGACCAATCCTCCAAGAAGCCTTTCACCTCAGCTCATCCTGCTCTAATCTCTCTCACAGGCTTGCAGGCACCTTGCAGTCAGACCCATGCACATAACTGCACACCACCTTGCATTACTTGTTTATTAACGGATGCAAAGATATTGGTCTTTCCTCCTGAAGGAGAGTAAAATCACTTCAATGGCAGGTAGTGGTTTTGAATCACCTGGATCCTGACAACACCTATGAGAGCTACCAATTAACAAAGTCTCTTGAAAAGGGAACCCTCCTACACAGTTGCTGGGAATGTAAATTGGTGCAGCTACTATGAAAAACCGTATGGAGGTTCCTTAAAAAACTAAAAATAGAGTTGCCATATGATCCAGCAATCCCACTCTTGGGCACATATCTGGAAAAGCTCTAACTCAAAAAGATATATGCACCCGCATATTCATAGAAGCACTACTTACAATAGTCAAGACATGGAAACAACCTAGGTGTCCATCAACAGATGAATGGATAAAGAACATGTGGTAAATATATACACAGTGAAATACCATTCAGCCATAAAAAAGAATGAAATAAAGCCATTTGCAGCAACATGGATGGACCTAGAGATCATCATACTAAGTGAAGTATGTCAGACAAAGACAAATATCATATGGTATCATTTATATGTGGAATATAAAAAATGATGCAAATGAATTTACATATAAAACAGAAATAGACCCACAGACATAGAAAACAAACTTATAGTTACCAAAGGGGAAAGGTGGTGGGGAGAGATAAATTAGGAGTTTACGATTAACATATACGCACTACTCTATATAAGCTGTGACAAAGTGAGAGAGTGGCATGGACATATATACACTACCAAACGTAAGGTAGATAGCTAGTGGGAAGCAGCTGCATAGCACAGGGATATCAGCTCGGTGCTTTGTGACCGCCTGGAGGGGTGGGAGGGAGGGAGATGCAAGAGGGAAGAGATATGGGAACATATGTATATGTATAACTGATTCACTTTGTTATAAAGCAGAAACTAACACACCATTGTAAAGCAATTATACTCCAATAAAGATGTTAAAAAAAAAAAGAATAAATAGGTACAAGTCAAAAAACAAAAAATAGATAACCAACATGGACCTACTATACAGCACAGGGACCCATACTCATTATCTTTTAATAATCTATAATGGTAAAAATCTGAAAAAGAATATATATTTATATATAACTGAATCATTTTGCTGTAACCTGAAACTAACACATTATAAATCAATTATACTTCAATAACAAATTAATTAAAAAATAAATTTTTGAAAACCGTTGTCATTCTTTCACTTATTGTGCTTTTCTCCAACTTCTTATGTAAACATCCAGCCATTCACCTATGACCAAGCACAATGATGAAGTAACCTGGAGCACATTGCTTGGACATTTCTGTTTATAATCTATTCTGAGAACACTACTCTTCTGCCTTTTACATTACCATTTTTATTTCGTTCTTCCTTTTTCTTTCCTCACACTTCCTTCTTAGTTGTGTCTCAATCGTATCTCTTCTTGAGCCCCTTAAAATATTTTACTTGGCAGTTCCCACCCTTGGCCCACCATATCTGATTGACTTCAACTATTCAAAAGGCTTCAGCAACTATACACCCAGTGATTACGATCTTTCCCTCGGGACCCGACTCTGGGATGTCCAGGTACTTCTGCATAGGTAACATATCTTCAGGCAAACATCATGCCCCAAACTGAACTGAAGATTTCATCTGCTAAGTCTTTGCCTCGGTCTGCATGTCTTCCATCTGTTCAAATGGTAGCTGACATGGATCAGGGGCTTTGCATTTGCCAGGCACAAGGCTAACTACTTTATGGGAATTTTTTTATTTAATCCTCATGATATTTCCATTACGTGGCTGCTATTACTAGCCACATATCACAAACGAGGACATTAAAGCACACAGCACTCACATAACTCACCCTCGGTTATACATCTTGTAAGTTGTAGAGCCTGGATTTAACTGTCAGGCCCAGAGCGACCTGGGGACTTAGTCACTACATCCTTCATTCATGAAGTCTTCCAAGCTACAAAGCTACAAGCCATCCTTCTCTCTGCTGTATTCGATTTGTCTCCAAGTCTGTTTGATCCAATGTTAGATATGCCTTTCAAGTCAGGTCCCTTCTTTCTAGCTTGCTCTCTCATTATTTGCTGCTCACATAATTGCAAATAGCATCGTATCTCTCCCTTGCGCCCAACACATACCCAACTTGGACCCTTGCACCCAACATGAAGTTGTCTTCCAACTTCGGTGCATGTTCTACGATACTATCACAGTTAGGGTTCCAAAAAGAACTTACAAAATAAATAAAAACAAAACGAAATATATATTAGCAAGCCAATTCTCAGCATTAGAAGAAAACCAAGAAACTGTGGCTGGCTCCTAGGTGCTCAACAGAGAAACAAGCTCCTTCTCAATGAATCACCCATCTTCTCTTCTGTCTGCAAATCCTGACTCTCCTTTCCTCCATTTCACCTTAGATCCCAGCTGTGCTAAGCATCTCAGAGCACTCCCTGCTGCACGACACTTCATGTGTCTCTGTCTTTTGTTCTTTCTCATCCTTCAAGCCTCTGCTCAAATGTCAATTATTGTGAAAACTTTCTCACCTCCCCCAGAAAGGGACAGTGCCCTTATCCCAGTAACTCCACATTACTGTGTGCTCCTATCTGATTTATCCATCCGTGTGTACAGCCAACAGCAGATACCTATGATGTGTCAGGGATTAGACAAAAGGTTGGGGACACAGAGAAGATTCAGACACCATCCTGTCCTTACAGATTCCCCATTTAATGGCACAATGAGTTATCTTTTTCTGCGTAACTGTCTGTCTCACCAATTACATGATATGCCCTGGATGTCACCAGTTCTTTAGATATGGTTAGTACAAATGTAAGCAAGACACAGTTCCTCCCCTAAAGGAGTTTAGAGTCTCAGTGGGGGAGTTAACATGAATAAAGGTAATGATGACACCAAAGGCTAGTGTCATAAAATGAAGCAGGGTGCGGATTCAACAATTCATTCCTACTGTATAGCACAGGGAACTCTTCTCAATATTCTGTAACAACCTAATTGGGAAAAGAATTTGAAAAAGAACAGATACATCTACATGTATAACTGAATCGCTTTGTTGTACACCCGAAACTAACACAGCATTGTTAATCAACTGTACTCCAATATAAAATAAAAAGATAAAAAAATGCATTACTGTTTTTGTTTTTCTTCTTCTACTTTAGGTAGGTAGTTACAGCTTAGAACAGCTGCTGATGGCATTCAGGGTTAACCCTGGAGATGAATTTTCTTTAGATCTTGATAGGAAACCCACAGAATAATATTAGGATATGAGTTGAACTGAGCAAAGAGATATGAGTCCTGCTTTTAAATAAACCTCTTATTACCAGAATCCCCTACCGTCTCTAACCTTTCATTTCAACCATGAAATATCATGCAGTGAGAGGACCATTTACCTACTGCTAAAATAGCTAAAGTGTTATCCCTCTATGATGGCTACCTTAGAGGCTGATCGTCAGACAACTTGATATGCTCCCAATCAATACCTGGCTATTCATTGCCCAATGGGGGAGGCACTATGTCAAGCTTGGGAGAGGAGGAAAGCAGACATCTTCTTGCCAAGCTGAAAAGTGAGCTGAAAGGCATTGTTAGGATGTCGGAGAGGCTACATGGTAAAAAGGGATTTGCAAAGGTTGAGAAACAATGCAGAGACCCCGGAAAAGGGTCCATGTGAATGTGATCAGATATAGATACTGAGGAGATCAAGGATAGCCCCACTCATGAGGAGACATGTGGAAAATGAGGAGTAAGTACTTGGGTCCTTACCGAGTCCGCGCAAGGTGAGAGTCAGTCAGTTGCCTGGTTACTGACATCAGATGTGCTTTCAAAATGTACATACTTGTTGAATGATTAAATACAGTTCTGTAGAGATAATCTTATTCCTACTGCATAATTCACCTATAAAACCTTATTCTTCATCTGGAATTCATCATGAGGGTCCATAATAATTTCCATATCAATATGTAAATGTGTTATGGGACTTCCCTGGTGGCACAGTGGTTAAGAATCCATCTGCCAATGCAGGGGACATGGGTTCGAGCCCTGGTCTGGGAAGATCCCACATGCCGCGGAGCAACTAAACCCGTGTGCCACAACTACTGAAGCCCGCACGCCTAGAGCCCATGCTCCACAACAAGAGAAGCCACAGGAATAAGAAGCCCGCACACCGCAAGGAAGAGTAGCCCCCGCTCACCACAACTAGAGAAAGCCCGCACGCAGCAACGAAGACCCAACATAGCCAAAAATTAGTTAATTAATTAATTTTAAAAGTATGCAAATGTTTTAGTAAAAACATGTAAAATAGTTTTATAACATATAGTAAACAATTCTGGCTTAGAAGGTGAAACAAGATATCTCAAAAAATAGCGATCAGAGTATAAACTGTAGCAAGACTTTAGGAAAGCTAGTTGAAATATGAATCAAGATCCTTAAAATGATTCATAATCTTTGACTCAAATATGCCATTCCTATGCCCAGTTCAAGAAAACAATGGAACATGTGGGGTTAAAATTTATTTAAGCACAAAGATGTCCACTGTGGTATTGGTTAGAATAATAAATATTTGGAAACAACACAGGGTTCCTCATCCCCCACCCAAAAAAAGATTAAAATGGTTGAATAAAAACAAGAAGCCATTAAATAGACTATTTATTATGCAGTCATTAAAGTCATATTTATAGATACTTCAATAACGTGTGAAAAGCTTTGGTAATAAAGGGAAGTGAGCTCAGATTTCCCCTAGGGGAAAGTGCTCTATGGGAATACCACTTGGGCTTCAGGAATGAATGAAAAGAGCTATTTTCCCTTTCTTTGAGTCAGGCAAACATCTGCATTGTCCCAAATTACAGCATATATATTCTACCATCACACCTTGGCTCTCGGCAACCTCTGTTTTCAATAAGCTTCCCTCGTCTTTTTATCCATTTTAATTTGAGCTGTCTTTCAAGTGCTGACTCAACCTACTTCCTTCCAGGGTGATTTCATGATTATTCTAGAACACAAAAACATTCTCACCTCTCAGTCTTCTAGAACTGCATTTTCTATCTGGTATCACAATATCCTACTGGGTCTCAAGCAGTATGAAAGACGTCATGAATGTCCCATCACTAAGTTCATATACACAGTTTTGCAAAATGTCTTCGTTATTTGAGAAAGGAAATAAGATATGGAGCTTATCTTGCATCACAGCCAGATTCCCTCTATTTAAATCCCAGCTCCTTCATTTGCTTCATATGTTATCTTGAGGAGGATACGTAACCTTCTGGGCTTCAGTGTGCTCATCTATAAAATGGGGAGAATAATAATACCCACCTCACTTTATCATTATGTTGTAGACTAATCTATGATTAAGCTCCCATAACAAAACCTCTTCCTTTTAATCTTAACTTGGATTCATAATATACCATGGCCAAGATATACCTTGAGTACTCAGTAGTTTGGCTTCAATTACACAACCTTCTAAACTTGCACATTTCAGAAAACCAATAACCAGCTCTAGTGATCAGAAGGCTCTGATCACTGGGTGGGTTGCCAGGACTTAATCTGGGCTGAAAACATTATTTTACCTTCAGCTTTCCCTCTGGCAAATAGGATACAACTTAGGGGAGAAAGTTGCTGAGCGAAGCAACTTACAGACATAATGTTTAATGTCAGTTCATGGGATAAGTGATGGTCTCATATTTCCTTCTTCTGTGGGGAAGCTGCCACAGATTGGAGAGGAATTGCCCACATAATCATCATATCTTGTTAAGCAGGAGGCTTTGAACCAAGTGTGTTTGAAAAGTAACATAACTTGTGTACCCAAGTAACATAACTTGTGTACCCAAGTTCTTTATATGTCATCAGGTAAGGAGGAAAGAAAATTGAAATGCAATGATGACATATCTACTTTATTATTTTTTTGTGTGTGTGTGTGGTACGCGGGCCTGTCACTGTTGTGGCCTCTCCCGTTGCGGAGCACAGGCTCCGGACGCGCAGGCTCAGCGGCCATGGCTCACGGGCCCAGCCGCTCCGCAGCACGTGGGATCCTCCCGGACTGGGGCACAAACCCCGCATCGGCAGGCGGACTCTCAACCACTGCGCCGCCAGGGAAGCCCCGACATACCTACTTTTAACAGCAACCTACCATGTTTAAGGACTTTGGGAATTCCCATTGTACCATTCCTTAGAGTTCGTCATATCCTCCTCCTCAGCCAGACCCCTCTCTTATCCACAAAGCGAGACAGAAAGAAGCGAAACATATCTGTCCTTAGCCCTATTGGTTCACATTTACTAGGATGCGCCGAGAATGAAAAAAACCAAACTAATCCTAAAGAGCACGAAAAGACAAAAGACTCGTAGTCAAGAAATTACGAGTTTTAAGTATCATTATAAATGTCTTACAAATGTAAACTCTTGCATCGACTCTTCTGATTGTGCATGACTGTTTCAAGGAATTACAGCCCAACACACCAAGGGCATTGCCATTTCCACACTAGCATGTTTGCGAACTTGCTTGTTTTGCTTTTACCTGAGGGGATCCTCTGTTCTGTTTTCTGTATTTTAGCAGCTCTCATTTCTGATGCCCTACATTCGGGACACAGATTTTCTGAAGGCAGGAAAGCATGACTTGATTTACTCAATTTACACATATGATGCAAAACAGTGCCCCTCACCCAATTGGGGGGAGGAAGAGGGATTAGTTAAAGGGAGACAAATTTTTGAATTGCATAGGCATCCAAACCTCACAGCCACCCAAGCACCTCTGATCTGTCCTGGCTGGGTGCCCAGAAGGGAAGGAGGGGTTTAATAGTGTTGCAGCCCATGGTATAAACCCTGAGTAATGTCACAGAAAGGGGGATAAAAAGAGAATGAGATTTTTAAGGCTTGGTATGTTAAGTTTCCTGCTCATCAACTTTGACAGTGTTCCTTTAAAAATCAGCACCTCACATCCATCGACTTTTAAGTTCATGCCTTTTTTATAGAGTTGGAAATCTTCTATTTTTAGCATGATGGATGGATAAATTTAAAGGAGGAGAGCATCCACAGAGATGAACTTCTCAAAATATTATTAAATTACTTTAGGAGAAAGTGAACAGAATAAGATTTACAAATCATAGGAATGTTATCATATGATTTGGCCAGTATTTGGATAGTTTTGACTTAAATCTTCAAGTTTCTCTCATCTCACTATTAAACTGATGGCCACTCTGGTTGCCTCTGAGCTTCTTACAAGAGCATTGTCCATACAATCTGGACAGTCCTGTATGTGTCCTACAATGTATCTGTCCAAGTATATGTTGTTCTTGGCTGTTTAGGGATAATAGTTCTGGAACAGGACTCAACATTTATAGATTGAGGGGCTTCCCTGGTGGTGCAGTCGTTAAGAATCTGCCTGCCAATTCAGGGGACACGGGTTTGGGCCCTGGTCCAGGAAGATTCCGCATGCCGCAGAGCAACTAAGCCTCTGTGCCACAACTACTGAGCCTGCATGCCACAACTACTGAAGCCCACGTGCCTAGAGCCTGTGCTCCACAACAAGAGAAGCCACTGCAGTGAGAAGCCCGTGAACTGCAATGAAGAGTAGCCCCAGCTTGCTGCAACGAGAGAAAGCCCGCATGCAGCAACGAAGAGCAAACACAGTCAAAAATTAATTAATTAATTTTTTAAAAAAATTATAGATTGGTATTAATTGAGAATCTTAAATAAAAACTTGTAATTTTAGCCCTAAAATGGTCCACAAGATTTTGTTAGTTTTCCTTTACAGGATCTGTGAGAAAACAAGCTCCAGCGTGTTAAAATTTTGTCCTTGTTCAAGTATAAGAGTTTGCTAAAAATTAAATCTAATCTCTCTCAGTCTGTTGTTCACTGTTCCAAATCTCTAAATAGAAAATTTTAAGTAAGTTATATCATTATAAAGCCAGGCAGTGTTTTTCACTTCTACAGGCAGCTAACAGTAATAATGTCATCTCATGATGGCCAATGGGCTATTTCTTCTCTGATTTGCTTGGCCTCCTCTGTGGTCACCATTGGTGAATGTTACATTACAAGGCATAGAAGAGGCCACAGAATGGCTGAGAGGTCTGCAGGGATGAGAGCATCAGCGCTGTTCATCCTGGATCAGAGTCTGATTCTAGCCCAGCTGTCATCTACCGTTCCCTTTCTGCATTCTGAGTGCCATGCCAGGAACAGCAGGGACTTAAGGAAAACAGGTGAGATCTGGTCCTGAGTGATAGTCTCCTTGAAGTCCTCAGAATAGGTCCAGCCTTGGCTTGGCTCTTACATTATTCTAGAAGGCCCTTCTCCCACTCCTCTACCTTCTAAGTCAATTTTGAAGTTCACATTTTCTGTGAAATCTCCTACCACTATAGCCAGCACCTTCCAATTACATCTTTGTCAGTTAAACTTACAGTTCATTTCACACAGTTTGACATACAATTCTCCAAACAGCAAACCTTCTCTATTTTGTCATGTGTTTTTTTTTTGTTTGGTGACCCTGACAGGACTATCGTATTATGGAAATCATGGCACTGCTGCTCTTCCTTTACTTTTTCCTCCTCTCCCCTTATTCTCTGTGTGCTCCAGGTTCCTCACTTCCTGCTTCCTTTCTTACCATTTACTGTCAGAACTCTCCCGCCATGTGAAACTACTTACAGTTTCAGTTTCCTGTTTTCTTTTCCTTGTCTGCCACATTCCTATCATGAGATCAGCTCAAACCTTCTATCTGAAGCCTCCCCAACATGGACACACAGACATTGTCAGTACTTATCACCAATATGCTGGTTCTATTGTCTCAGATACCATGGTAAGATGACACTTCCTACCCCCTTGAAGTTAGGTGCTCATGGGACTCTATTTGGCCAATGATTCCATGAGTGGAAGTAACATTTGCCACTTCCAGGTAGAAGCATCCAAGAAGAAACTTCCAGGTAGAAGCTTTCAAAAACACATGTTTCCTTGTGCATCCCTCTCCCTGACAGGGCAACATTCCAGATGATGGAGTCTCTGTCAGCTTCCCAGAATAAGAACACCTTTGGAAGAGGGTCCCCTGCAGACCTGTGATATGCAGGTAACACAGGCATGACTCAACTGCTCATTACTTACGCCACCGAGATGCAGGTTGTTTATTGCACAGCCTAACTTAGCCCATCTAGAAAATGCAGTTGACTTCAGAGCTCTTCTTTGTGTGCCTACAGCACCTTGTCTTTCCTCTACCTCAACACTTATCCTATTTCCTGTCTGTCTTCCTGGTAGACCTTGAGCTTCATGATGATATGGCTTTGTATTTGTGCATCCTCCATGCTCACCACAGTGTTTGGCATAGAGTATGCTCTCAAGAAACACACATTGGGGACTTCCCTGGTGGCGCAGTGGTTAAGAATCTGCCTGCCAATGCAGGGGACATGGGTTCGATCCCTGGTCCAGGAACATCCCACATGCTGTGGAGCAACTAAGGCCATGTGCCACAACTACTGAGCCTGCACTCTAGAGCTGGTGAGCCGCAACTACTGAGCCCAAGAGCCACAACTATTGAGCCCGTGTTTTGCAACTACTGAAGCTTGCACGCCTAGAGCCCGTGCTCTGCAACAAGAGAAGCCACTGCAGTGAGAAGTCCCTGCACCACAACAAAGAGAAGCCCACACTTGCAGCAACTAGAGGAAGCCCGTGCACAGCAGTGAAGTATGAACGTAGCCAAAAATTTAAAAAAAAAAAAGAAACACACTGAAGGAATGACTAAAATGTGCCCACCCCATGTTGAATATATCCTGACATTATCCCTGATATTCGTGGATTTTTGCCCATTCTACTGTGGGTAGGCATGAGTCTACTCACAGTTATGGCAGGTGGCGCCCACGTAACCTGTGTCACTGCAGTTACAGTAGAAGGTCACCCAGGACTGGAAGCAGCTTCCTCCATGTTCACAGTAGTTTGGCAAACACCTTGAGAGATGGAGCAAAATCAAACAAAATAAACCAAATCAGTTGAAATAAGGGGAAAAACAAAGACGTCTTATATCCAACTACATGAATTAATGGTAGAAATCGGTCTACTCTACTCCCATTCCTGAGTGAGACTTGAATACGTGAACATAAGACAATGGTTTCACCACAAGAGGTGGGTCCACCTGGTACTACTGGGCAAAGAAAGGCTCAGGGCTGATTTAGGCAATTAAATAAAGCATTTCAACACTGGGGCACATGTTCATTGACTTAAAGTTAATTTGAAGTGGTCAGAATTTGTAAGGTTTTTCACTTACTGTAGAACAAAATAGACAAAGATGTAATTTTGCATTTTGAAAAGGTTTTGCATTTTTAAAGGAAAGGAGAAAGAGGCAAATAATTGAGGTCATAATCCTCCTGCTTCTCTTTGGGGTGACGGCCAGGAGTCTATTTTAAACTCCCCATGAATTTGAAAAGATGGTATCTGTTCAGTTAACATACTAGGAAATTCTATAATTATTAACAGAGCCAATAACACCCTTAAAATGAGGCCTTTACTACTTATAATGAAAACAGTATGACTATTCTGAAAAATATTTTCACCATACACTTTAAAAACTCTCTGAAACATTCATATAAGTTAACCCAGAAATCACCCTTAGATGGCTCTACCTTTAGGATGTATTTCAAAACATAAAACTATGTGTGCTAATTATCCTTATTCACAATGATGCCGTGATGAATCCATGTAAGTTTCCAACATGAGAAGATTTCTTAGGAAAGTTGTAGTACATAATATTAATGGGCTATCATAAAGCTACTACAAATGATGTTAGCAAAAAGGAATAAAACAGACTGGGGGTCTTCCTGGTGGCGCAGTGGTTGAGTCCACCTGCCGATGCAGGGGACACGGGTTCGTGCCCCGGTCCGGGAGGATCCCACATGCCGCCGAGTGGCTAGGCCCGTGAGCCATGGCCGCTGAGCCTGCTCGTTCGGAGCCTGTGCTCCGCAACAGGAGAGGCCACAACAGTAAGAGGCCCGCTTACCGCAAAAAAAAAAAAAAAAACACTGGGACTGGATTAAGTGAAAATTCAAGATATGAAGCATAACAAGGACAAACGTTAAGTGTCTCTTGGGCTAAGGGGAGTGAAGGCAACATTCATTTCTTCTCGACAAAGATCACAGACTTCAGGGTTATATATATCTGAGCACAAATCCCAGCTCAGCAATTTACTACATGGTGTCTTTAGGTAATTCTCTTCATCTCTTACATACATGATTTAAAATCTCTACACTCCGGGTACTGTTCTCCTAAAAAATAACCAGGCAAGTGCTCAATATGTATAACAAATAAGATTAAGAGTAAAAGCAATGCTAAACACTGAAATTTTTGAAAACAATCTTTACGGGAAGAGTAAAATCTCATGAATTTCAACAGGGACAGGGAATAACCAGCGGAATCACAGAAGTGGTATAATACAACAAAAGGGTTCATTGTGCAGCCACCGAAAATGTGAGGCAAGGAAAAGTAAGATGATTTACCCTAAGTGTCCTACATAGGTAGGAAACCCTCCAGCAATGATTGTTTCAAAGCCCAGAAACTAATATTCCTGAACATGTCCAGACATATTATTAGAAATTTTCTGCTCAGCACAGCAAACACACTATTGTGCTGACAGGGCTTCTGTTTGGGAAAAACCTTTTGATACCATGGTGTCCAGCTAAGGCTTAAAAACACAGAAAAAAGCAGGGAGGGGGGGAAGGGACTCAGTAATTTTGCTCTGGAACATGATTACAAAATCCAACCAATCAATAAATAAACCAAAACATGAGCCCTTCCGTACTCCAAATTCTACCCTTCCTCTGGATTCCCCCACCCAGCTTGGTGGAAAAGAAACAGGCTTGTTACTCAGATAAACCACAGGTTTCTGCCCCACCCCCCCACCCCTGACACCAGTAACCTTGTGCTGTGGGGAAGTTAGATAAACTTGAAGCATAAGTGTCCTCACGAGCAAAATCCAAGCAAGAACCTCTGCCTCTGGGTGTGCCCTGATAGAGAGCCTGTGAAGGCCCACCCTCCTCCACACCTTTTCTTCTTTTGCATCCAGAACTGCTTGTTTCTGAATACTGCTTCTCCTGCAGTGGACTTTTCTCAAGATCTTTCCCCTCTGAACCTCTCAAATTCTTACATGACATGTCTATGGCTGCTCTATCCCACCCCATCCCACTCCCCTCCCCCAATCACACATATATATATATACACACACACACACACACGAGTCAGATTCCATGATTGACAAACAACGGTATTACTGTTCCCCTCCCTCCACCAAGAAAAAGTTAATTGCTTTAAAGATGGAAAGCTGAGCAAAGCCAGGTCAGTAGGTAGTTATCCTATAGTTCTTTTGGTTTTGGCACCAAGAAAGTTCAGATCAGCCCCTTTTTTGATGACTGAAGCTATAAGATAAAAACTCAAAAGTTGTCATTGGCCATGTTTTCAGCCATGAGAAGAAAGCTTATCTGCAGTGAAAAAGAGAGAGAGAAAAAAATGCTGAGGTCCAGAACGCAGCAGAAAAGACAGATGGAGAGACTCCTGACAATATTTGTATGGCGGTTCTCTGCTGTTTCCAAGATTAGGTTGCATCCCTGAACTTTCTGAGGGCTGGTTGTTTTAATCTAGCTTAGATTCTGTGAGACAACCCAAGATCTTTCTGGGAAAACCCCCTATGTATTCAGGCTAGCTTGAGTTGGGATTCTCTTATTTCCAACTAACAATCTTAACTTTTTGTAAATCAGCATCCTATAAATACAAACAGCAATAGAAACACATTTTTCCTTACAATTTTACACTTTAAAGTATTTTTAAAATTCAATATTGCCAAGCTAAGTGGGGCGTGTAGGGGGAGGGATCTTGTGGAAAAGTATAAGAACTAGCTGGGTACTTTGAACATACTTAAAAAGCCTCACACAGACCTTGTATTACAGTGTTACTAAACTCAATTTACCAACAAATATGTAGGCTAGAAATTCATTTGTTTATGGTCACTCAAAAAAAATGATGTATTTCTGAGAGGGAAAAAGAGTACCTGGGAAAAGAAAAACATCTAATATTCCTAGAACGAGAAAAAATTGAATGAATACTTACAGGGCTGCCTTTGAGCTTGGTTCATTTTGGTTCAATGCACACTGTGATTAGAAAAACTCATTTGTAAAGTAGACACTCAAAATAAAAGATGTATAACCCCAACTGGCTTATTTAAAAAGGGCAGTTTTAGGAGTATAATTTCCGTGTTCTTTAATCAGTTCATTTTAACTGGTGTTTTGTTTCTTTTTCTCTCTACTTGGTATACACTGAGCACTTGAGACATGAACACAGAAAGAGGCCAGTGTGGAACTACGCAAGTGAATAGAACTCATTAAGTGTGAGGACAGTGACAATCTCAGGTGTAAGGCACTGAATTCAATTTGCTACGAGATAATCATGCTGAACAACTACCTTCTAAAATCCTAATGATATTTCATATACAGCTGAATCAGACGTGCCTTCTTGTGGTGTACGACATTTAATAAACAGAGCTTTCAGCAGAAACACAACTGTTGATGTCATAGTCTTCAGAAGCCCAAAGAAGCATGATGATGTGTGCCAGCAAGGACTCGGAGAGCAGGGCACATGCATCAGAAGCTGTTTGCGTCTTTCTAAAAGTAGGATGTGCATAATTTGAAGGGAGATGAACGAAAGAGTTGAAGAAAAGGCAGAAAAGAATTAGGAATGGAAGGAGAAAAGAAAAAAATATAACAGGGACAAAAGTGTTATACGAGTTTTACATGAGAAAGTATAATTTTACCCGAAATCAAAACTTCTTCCAAAAGAAAAGGCTCATTGCTAGTTGGAGCTGTGGACCACCCAGGTAAGAGATGAAGTGGGCAGAAGAGTTGTCCAGAGTGCCCCATGGACCTCATTAATGGTCCAATCCAGCCTTCCGTGGCATATGGTTCTGGCTCACAGTTGTTTAGTGGTGTGATTTCTTGTTCGCAGGGAGATATGAAAGAAAAGAAAATGCTTCTCTTTAAAGATGCACAGCAAGGTAGACAGATAAGCTTCTTCAAAGAAGAGAGTATTTTACAGAATACTGAGAGACTGACTTACTCCAAAGACTAGAGTCCAATTTCAAGCATCTTGGCAAGCATATTTTCTGCCAAATACACTTCGCCCCCCTGGGCATTAGGAAGAACAAAGGGACCCCTGCCGTTTTCCTTGAGAAAGATCAGAGTGGTTCTTTCCCTAACTTAGCTTTCACTGAGGCCAAGCACAAGTTTCCAGCTGGAGCAGACCAACCCTGGGAAAAGCATTAAGAAAGCAGAGGGAATCAACATAGTTTTGGAAAATATAGTCAGTATGTTTATAATTTAGAAAGTTTCAAAGAATCAATATGAATTTTCGGCTTCTCTTAAACGAAGATCAGATTACTGAGAACAGTCATTGCAAATCTCCTGATTTTCCATGTCAGTGACTTCCAAATTTGTATTTCAAGTTCAGTCTTCTCTCCTGAATTCCAGACCCATAAATCCAGCTGCCTGCTTCAAAGTTCCACTTGGGTGTCAGATGTTTCAAACTGCATGTCCAAACCTGACTTTCTGATCTCATACTTCGCCTCCTTCCCCCCAAGTTCTCTACTCACATCCTTCACTATCAGAGGAGGGCAACTCCATACTTACCACTCTCCAGACCCCAACACTTGCAAGTCCCCCCCCCTTCCCTCACAGCCCTCATCTGAGGAACGAGTACATGTCTCTGGCTCTGCTTTTAGAATCTGTTCTGCATCTGACCACTTCCCATCACCTCCTGCTACCACTCTGGTCTGAGTCACCAGCATCTCTTGCCTGAACAACTGTGATCATCAGCCAACTGGTCTACCAGCCTCCATCTCCGATCCCTTCAGTATGTCCCCAACACAAAAGCAAGAGAGATCCTATTAACATCTAAGGCAGATTGAAACCCTTCAAGGGCTTTCTGTTTTAATCAAGGTAAAAGCAACATCTTTAAACTACCTACCAGTTCCTGCTGATCTGTACCCCCATCACTTCTCCAAATTCATCCCTACTCTTCTCCCTTTTCTACATCTCCCCGAGCCATGCTGAACTCCTTGCTGTCCTTAAAGCACACCAGGGATGCTGCTTTGTCAGGGTCTTTGCACTGAAGTTCTCTTTGCCCAGGATGCTCTCCCCCACACGTCTACATGGCCCACTCCTCACCTCCTTCTTGCCTCTGATAAAACAGTGTTCTCAAGGAAGCCTGCCACAATCATGCTACTTAAAGTTGCATGATCCTGCAATCCCACTCCTGGACATTTATCTAGATAAAACTATAATTCGAAAAGGTATATGTACTACTATTCACTGCAAAAAAAAAAAACCCAAAAAACAAACAAAAAAAAACAGATTCATTGCAGCACTATTAACAATAGCCAAGACATGGAAGCAACCTAAATGTTCATTGACAGATGAATGGATAAAGAAGATGTGGTATATAAACACAATGGAATATTACTCAGACATAAAAAATAATAAAATAATGCCATTTGCAGCAACAAAGATGGACCTGGAGATTATTATACTAAGTGAAGTAAGCCAGACAGAGAAAGACAAATATCATATGATATCACTTATATGTGGGAATATTTAAAAAAATAATACAAATGAACCTACATACAAAACAGAAATAGACCCAGAGACATAGAACACAAGCTTATGGTTACCAAAGGAGAAAGTGGGGAGAAGCAATAAATTGGGAGTTTGGGATTAACAGATACATGCTATTATATATAAAATAGATAACCAACAAGGACCCATTGTATAGCACAGGGAACTATACTCAATATTTTGTAATACCTTATAAGGGAAAAGAATCTGAAAAAGAATATATATATATATACATATGAGTGTGTATGTATATAGATAGATAGATAGATATCTGAGTCACTTTGCTGTATACCTGAAACTAACACAGCATTGTAAATCAACTATACTTAAATTAAAAGAAAATTATAAAATAAAATTGCAACTCTCCTTCACTCAGCACCTCCAATCCCCTTTCCCAGCCTCCCTTACTTTTTCATCCTTAGCACTTCCTATCTTCTAACACAATATACACTCTGCTTATTCATTAAGTTTATGATTTGTTACCTGTCTTCCCACAAAGGAATGTAATCTCCATAAGGGCATAAGTTGTTTTCTATTTTGTTCACTGAGTATGCAACGTAGTAAACAGAGTTGGCACTCAATAAGTGGCTGTTGATTGCATAAATAAATAAACTTTGTATGTCTGGGGTGCAATAGCCAGCCGAAGCTGTCCTCATTTAGCTAAGCCTCTTCAGCTAACCACAGCCTATCATCTCACCTTTACTATTACCTGCCTGACACTGAGCAGCACAATAAGAGCTTAGTGGGGTAGAGGGGAGACAAAGAGCTTCACCTTTTCTTAAGTGAAGAAATCTGAGACACGTAAAGGGAGCCTTCTGTGCAACCACAGGCAAGAAGCAATTTAGAGAGAGGAGACAGAAACCCAGGTGCAGGAGGGAAGAAGTAAGATGGACACCAGGAATGCGATCCTCTTCAGTGGCCTTTAAGGCTACGAGTAAATGATGCAATTTCTCTTCATTATTTGTAAGTACAATCTCTGAAGTACTTACAGGGATAATTTTCTACAAATTGGAGATGGTTTTGAAATGATGCAACTTAGTGCTCCTTTGAAGACATGTTTAAGCATTCCTGATAAGTCTGTGTACAATTTTTGATAAGTTTTAATGAGATAAAAAGTCTGTTTGGGAAATTCAATTTATCCATCTAGCTCTTGTTACCTTTAACCAGATGTTAAAGAGTGCAATGATCTTTAACCAGCCTTGTGACTAACCTAATCACATTCAACCAAACATTCATGGTTAGTCTCCTACAAAATATCTCCACCAAGATTGGGGCGTTGTGGATTTGGCTTTCTTGAAGTCTTTCCCTTTAAAAGGAAACTTCAACATGTGCTCATGATCACATCTGAGATGTAGCTTTAATGTATTATTTTCTGTTTTATAGATGAAGACAGTAAGACAAGATGAGTGTGAATAACTTGTCCGTGTATGAAGTGATGGAGCCATGCCTCCTGTCACTGAAGCCTGTACTCTCAAGCACTGTGCAGTCTTTCCACCACCAAATGTCATGTGATCTATCTCCTTAAAGTGAACTCCAAGCATGCATCTTCGAGCATCACTTCTGCTAAGGGTGAGAGGGAGGGGGCGCTTCACAGAGTTTCCCGCTGATTTCAGAAACCTGTTAGCAAACTTGGAGCTGTCGGTTTAGAGTTCTTAAAATATATTTTTGGTGAGAGAAGAGGTCTTGAAGTCCATGACAAATGGGTTAATTAGGAATAAATAAATCCACAGGAGAGAATCAAGTATATATTTATTATATAATTAGCATAATGATATGCTATATCATATATATATCATATCATCATATATCATCATATATATATGATATATAATTTACTCTATAAATCTCATGCAGTGGTGAAGGGTGGGGAAAGATTCTATTTCAACCACTTTTTGTTACTAATTTGTGAAATCTTTAAATAAGTAGTAAAGAAGATGACCCCTGTCCCTGCTCTGCTCTTGTTTTTATTTTAATTTTTTCAGATAACAAAGACTTTTTTCTGTATTCGCTAAGTCTATCTGAGTTAATGATTGTTTCTAGACTCTGCCTGCTTTGGGTGGAAGGGCCTTATAAGTTATTAATGCAAGCCAGACACAGCCTTTTAGCCTGTTCAAAAATTCAAAATTTTAACCTATTATTTAACATAAACTTAAGAATTATCTAATCTTACAAATATAAAAAAATGCAGAGACTCATCACGGTCTTAAGCAAAATGGAAAATGCATTCAGGAATACATTTGTCTTTGAATACAAGGATACAGATTCATGGCCAGCCCACTATCAATGGTGTGGAGCACTTGACTGAGCATAGGGGCCAGAGTGGTCCAGGAGCACCACCAACAAGGATAACATTTGCATGTTCATCTCTTTGCATAATAAGTGCCTATTTAAGGCATAAAATTTCTAATCCCCAAAATTTGTAAATTCAGTATCAACAGCTTAAGATAATCAAAGCCTTAGTATTAATGTTTTTGGGAGAAGAAGGAATATGGTACTGAAAGAAAAATTAAAAAAAAGGTGCCAAAGGTGATCTTGTCCAGAAACTTCTATATCATGCATCTTTCTGGGAAGAAACTAGCATTCTTGACTTTGAAAAAATTCTTTAAGCTTATTTATAGTGAATTTTAATAAGATTAAGAGCAATGTCAGTAGATTGTAACCCTTAAGAGGAAGCTTACTTAGGACCTTAAATAGTCTTGCATCAAGTCAAGAAGTTTAATAATCATTAATTGACTACTTTTGTTATGTCTAACAAGGAATATCTAATTTTTCCTTTTTCATAAAATAGGACCTGCCAAGAGTTGGAGCTTTGAATTGGTCTGAGATAGGTTTTTTTTTATCCTTTTGTAGCAAGATTCTATTAAAACCTTGAAAAGATTTTCTTAATAATTATTTGATATTTGTAATTTTTAAGGGAACTTGGCCTATTTAAGTATGAGCCTTGTAAACTCCAATTTAAAAAGTGTAATATAACTGATTTAGACCTAAAAATCTTCCTTATTAGAACATCTCAAATAAATTAACTTCACCAAAGTTAAATGTTCATGTTTCTGAATATTTAACTTTGATAAATATTTGGTATTCTGTTTTTTAATGTCATAAATTAAACTACTTGGAGAGTAAATAAAACATATTATAAATTGGGTCATTTGTAGAGATGTGGATGGATCTAGAGACTGTCATACAGAGTGAAGTAAGTCAGAAAGAGAAAAACAAATATCGTATATTAACACATATATGTGGAATCTAGAAAAATGGTACAGATGAACCAGTTTGCAAGGCAGGAATAGAGACACAGATGTAGAGAACAAACGTATGGACACTGAGGGAGGAAAGTGGCGGGGGGCACTGGCAGTGGGATGAATTGGGAGATTGGGATTGACATATATACACTAATATGTATAAAATAGATAACTAATAAGAACCTGCTGTATAAAAAATAAATAAAATAAAATTCAAAAAAAACGTAGTTTACAATATTTGAAGGCATTTAAATAATCAAATCCATAAATGGCATTAAGCATTATTCAAAGTCTTTGCGATTTGATTGCTGATACTTGCTAGACTTATATGTAGAATACAATTTTATAAGCTGAATTTTGAAAAAGCTTAAACAACAGGGTTTTGAATTTGTAATTCTGAGAAATTTAATCTAACTCTTTGAAACAAAAAATAAACTTGTGAACAATCTAACCTGCCTACAAAATTCATCCTTTGTGAACAGCACTAGACCTTGGGCCCCCCACTTTGCCCCTGCTCTCCCATCAGGCTCTGCACAATACCCAGAGCATCCCTGGGAGTGGCTTCCATTTGCTGAGCCTGAAGCACTGAATTCTGTCTCTGATACCCCCGCTTCTGTGGGTCTCTTTGTCACCTTAAAGGATACTTTTTGGTGAAAATAACAAATTTTAGGTTTAATCTGCTAGCCAAAATTTCCTCCAAAATGCCCTAAACTCCCCTAAACAGTATTTAGGTGAATCTTTTTCCTTAAAACTAGGAAATCTTGGATTTTATTTTATTTTTCTTAATATGCAATTGTGAGGGGAAAAGAGTTACCTCCCTTTACTTGCATATATATATTTTTTAATATTGGGGTTTTTCTTTTTATTTTCTTTATCTTTTCTGGGTATTTCTTCTTGTTTAACACATTCCCCCTCCATAACCTTGGCCAGTGTTTCCCTGTTATGTTCCTCACTGTTCATGCAGAGTGTGAAGACCATTGCCATGGATATAGCGGCATTTCCAGACCTTAAATTATGAATCTGCTTTGATTTAGCAATTCCACTTCTTGGAATAATGCCCCAGAACTGCTATCTTACATGCACAAAGATATATGTAAAATTATTATCATTCTTAACAATTTAAAAATGGAAACATACTTCACCATTTTGGGAATGTTTAAATAAATAATGGTATGTCCACACTATGGAATGCTATGAGGCAATTAAAATGAATACATACATTGGAAAGTTCTTCATGTATAATATACTATTGAGTACATAAAACACATTGCAGAGTAACTTGTGTAGTTTCTGCTGTGATTGTCCTTGTTGTTATTAGAGAGAGAAAAAATGTTCTGGAAGTAAACAGACCAAATTGATAATCTGTTAATAATAAACTGTGAGAATAAAAGTACCATCTTATTCTTTATATATCTCTGTGGGGGGTCATTTATTTTACAATGAAACTAGAAAGAAATATACCCATGAGCTGATATTCATATTTTAGTTTGCTATCGGACAAGAGCAAAGAGAAACTCATTCCACTCAGAAAATGGTCACTAGGAATTGACAGTCAAGCTGTCCCAAGACACATTCTTAGCCCAGGGATGCTACCAGCTGGTCAAGAGAAGATGTCCAGGTGAATGAGTCTTCTGCATAAAGCCACGGGAGGCTCAGTGAGGTCCCAGCTCACCAGCCCGAGCAAAGCAGGCATTCAAAGCCAGGTCTAATAGATCACCCTCATTAAACTTCCCTCATTAAACTCTGCAAATAAAATTCCATGGGTGAGGCCTCTGCTCCTTTGGAACAAAGCCCATCTTGTAATATAATCCTAATGATTACCATTCATTATGACCGTCTATCGATCCATGAATATTTTAAATCACTTGTAAAAATTTAAAGAAAATGGTCTTTGTCTAAGAAAATAAGCCAAATCGTTAACTGTGTGTGCCTGAATGCCTGTCTTTACTGCAGTTATTTAGACATGTGCAATCTTTAGAAATATGTGCGCCCCCCAAAACATTCCCAACTCAAAAGCATCTAAAGAAAGTCATCTGTTAAAAGAGAAATCCATCTATGCAAAAGCTTTGAAGTTTCTGCATAGATGGATTTATCTTTTAACAGATGACTTTCTTTAGATGCTTTTGAGTTGGGAATGTTTTTGGGGGTGCACATGTTTCTAAAGATTGCAGTGACAGGGCGAGAGAGAGGCATGGACATATATACACCAACAAACGTTAAGGTAGATAGCTAGTGGGAAGCAGCCGCATGGCACAGGGAGATCAGCTTGGTGCTTTGTGACCATCTAGAGGGGTGGGATAGGGAGGGTGGGAGGGAGGGAGATGCAAGAGGGAAGAGATATGGGAACATATGTATAGGTATAACTGATTCACTTTGTTATAAAGCAGAAACTAACACACCATTGTAAAGCAATTATACCCCAATAAAGATGTTAAAAAAAAAAGAGAGAAATCCATCTAAAAAATGTTCAGTACATTTATATAAACACCTATAGAAATATTTTTCCTCACTATCAAATTATCCTCTTCTCCTTTTCCCATAACAGATTGAAACAAATAGAACATCCATCGACAGGCCTCTGGAATTCCCAAATGTTCAGATAAGTGGTTATCTATAAATGAGTCTGAATGTATTTACACTCCATGGAGTTACCTCCCTTTTTAAGAATTCTCATCCCTCCTTTATACAGTTGAAGGTCAGTTTCAATTTCTATATGCTTTCCTTAGAGACAGAAGAACAAAACATTTCAACAGTCCTCAAAATGCAAGCTGACTAATGTAAGCCTTTTAATAAAGCTCATACATAAAAAAAATCAGCCAGGTTGCCTTCGTTCCTTTGTCTGTTTGTTTTAATTAGCAGCCAACCTCATGGATCTTGTTTTGGTTAGATAGCTTTTCTGAAAGCTTTTGAAACCTATTTCTATGCCTCTCCATTCTAACAATTACGATAATCCCATTTTACCCCCACAGTTGGATTTTCATTATAATTGAATTTTGCTGTAATTACAGCAGATGTAGACATTAAGGAATTAAGGGAAGAAAAAGGAAAGTGTCAGAAGTCAGTTTTCTAAATTTTCCAAGTCTAGTTCACAGCAGGGAGTTAATTGTCAATAGTTGCTGAGAAGATCCCCAGATAATGGACAAAGCAATGATGGTCAAATAAGTTTGCAGTGCACATCGGTGATCCCAGGAGTCCTGCTGGGGTTCAAGACAGAGCCGGGCACCCACAGTGTCCACTTCTCCTCCCTGCACTAGCCTTTGGTGGAGAATGAATAGCAAAATGGGAAGGTGCTCTCTTCAAGTTTTTGACCAAGACAGGCTCAGCTCTCCTCTAAAGCCATTTCTTCAAAGCACAGGACATTCCAAATCAAGAAGAATTTGTCAGTGTTACCCATTCCAATACTTGTTACTATGAGAAGCAACTGGAGGCCAGGAATCTAATAGCAAATCATAGCTACCTGGTTACTTTAGAGGCAAAGATACGTATCTCCTTTCTCCAAGTAATAAAAGAATACGTTTTTAAAAATCACAAGGGAAGAAAACTCCCTATTAACCAGATGTGGGTCATTTTGACTAAATCACATAGAATCAAATTTCTCTAATCAATCCATTTGTCTCCATAGCATAGACGTGCTTCATTAGAATGGAAAGCGCACGCACGTGATTTATAGATGGGCTCTGCATTTCATGGGAGAGCAATCTGGTCTGGTTTTTCTACCTCATTATCAGTTAGGTAAAAGGTTTTGTATGCCTTGTAGTAGAGTGATTTTGTTTAACATCATTTAGAAGGCATCTCAATTGTTATGTTGAGTCTGTGCAGGAAATGCAAACAGTAGATTATTAGAATGGTCTTATTCTTAAATTTTAGGACATCATTCAGACCCCACTATAAATGGGTACAATGTTATCATCCGGTTCAGAGCTTCTCAAATTTTGTTTAAAATGTGGACTCTGGGGCTTCCCTGGTGGCGCAGTGGTTGGAGTCCGCCTGCCGATGCAGGGGACGCAGGTTCGTGCCCCGGTCCGGGAGGATCCCACATGCCGCGGAGCGGCTGGGCCCATGGGCCATGGCCACTGAGCCTGCGCATCCGGGGCCTGTGCTCCACAATGGGAGAGCCCACGGCAGTGAGAGGCCCATGTACCGTAGGAAAAAAAAAATTGTGAATTCTGATACAGTGGGTCTGGGATAGAGCCTAAGGTTCTGCATTTATTATAAGCTCCCTGCAGATGCCAAGGCTGCTGGTCCTCACACTGCTGTGAATAGCTAGGGCCTGGACTCCAGTAGAGAACTATTTCAATCCGGGGATTGCAAACTGTAGTGGTTTTCCCCCTTTTTTTTGCATATATTTCTTTTTTTTAATTTTAAATTTAAAAAACAATGTGTTATGTATCAGATTTTAACACACTGCACTAACAATATGCTAGTTTTGTGCTCCAGATTAACCCTGGAGACCTTGCTGTGAATCGTCTCCTGCTTCCACTGTGTGATCATGGGGATAAGGCTATACTAGTGTTATCAATGGGGAAGGATGTCACACTGCACTGGCCAGGTCTCTTTGGGTCAGCTCAGGCCCCTGCAGGTAGGGTGGCTGAGAAGGGGGTGCTGCTACACTTACTTTAACACACTTAAATCCACTTTAACCCAGCCAAGCCCAGGAACATCTGCTGGCCACATGCTCTTTCCCTGCATAATAACAAAGCAAGAACAAGATGAATGCAACATCAAAATAATGCCGTATTATAGGAAAGAACAAATCTGACTCCATATTAGATCGGTTCCTTTTCCTGTGCTTAGTCATGCTGGCTCTGCATCTTTTGTAAAAGAATATTGCCTATAGCCTGAAATATATAGGATAGCCCATTCTCAGGGCTCCTTTAAAGGTGTAACACCGTTCATTCATATAGAGATAAACATTTGCAGAACAGGAAGTAACATTTGTCTTGTTGGAGGTTTATAGGAACATTGTAACCAAACCTACCTGGACAGCTGCCAGAACAAAGGATTCTGACACCACAAAGTTTGCAACAACTAACCACGCCCCTCCCTCATCTTGCCTTTAAAAATGCTTTGCTAAAACCCTTTGTGGAGATCAGAGTTTGGGGGTGGGGGAGGGCATGAGCCACCCATTCTCCAAGCTTGGCCTTACAATAAACCTTTCTCTGCTGCAAACTTCAATATCCAAACTTCAATATTTCAGTTTGTTTGGCTTCGCTGTGGATCAGGCACAAGAACTTTTGTTTGGTGACGATATTATAGAAAGTGATGACACTGACTAGGCATTTATCTGGCTTCCGTATTTATGAGGAATGCACACAGTTCTCAAATTTGAAATAAAAAATGTTACCCTTACTTTTGAACTCTTCTGACTAAGTCAAAGAAAAATATTTTCTATTGCAAGGCAAGGTATTCAAAACTCGTATCAGTTGGCAACTACTTACTTGTGTGAATCAAGATTTTCTAAATATTTAGCAACCAAAACAGAAAAGCCACATGAAAGGGTGCTGAGGCTAACATCTGACTGTAATCTGTGACCCCTGGGTCAAAGTGCTTCCATGTTTTCACAGACCAAGTTTAGAAATATTTAGTTTGATCTTCAAATATTGCTTTCATCTGTTACAGGCAGTCCTATGATTTTATTTGGTGGAATAAAAGGATTTCATTGAGCAAAAAAAAACAAAAGAAAGAAAAAAAAACACTCATATAATACAAGCCAAGAAGGGCACAGGTTATGATAATGATTGGGTTCATCAATCCTCCCCCGCAAGTTTTATTATCCTGACTCCTCCAAGGTTGTATTTTCCAGGGGAGTCTCATACTGTCCAAGATAGCCCTCATGGCTGTGGTCACTGCCATGGCCTCTAGAACCCACAAATAATGTGACCAGACATGACACCAGCAGGGCCTGGATTATCCAGGATGCTGAGCCATTTGGACATGCTTATAAGGTTCTCTTATTTTTGGTGTAAAAGTCACCCAGTTCAATTAAACTGGAGCTGGTGTTTGAGAAGCAGAGACTTAGGGAGTGTACCAGATGCTCTCATTTCTGAGCATGGAGACTGTGCTATGGAGTGAGGCCTTTTCTGGGATTGTCCCCTTGTGTCCTAGTTAAGCTATAGTGTGGGCTCCTCCACAGAGGTGACAGGGTTCACTCAAATAACCCAGACTTCAGATTACAGGGACCCGATTTCGAGTCCCAGTTGAGTCAATTTCTAGCTTTCACGACATTTGAAATTATTTATGACCCTCTGAGTTTTAACTTCCTCTTTAGCCAAATCAAGACAAAAACAATCTCAAATCACTCAGGGAAGGAAATAAGGTACTGTAGAATGTGAATAAAGTGTGAACTCGTTATTATTTCCATCCACACTTGCAGGTGTTTCGTGAGACATACCCAGATTGTGTTTTTTCTTTTCTCGCTTTTCGTAGCAGATACTTTTTTCCCAGTTTGTGGAGAGAGAGCTTTGGTGTGCATGTTGCTCAGCTCAGTTTGCTACTCAGCCTGTCTGTGCAGATCTGGCATTTCCATTCTCTTGTTAACCTCAGGAGCTGCTAAGAAAGGTCACATTACATCTTTGCTCATTTAAGTTGCGTCCATGTCCTGTCCACTGGAGCAGCAAACCTGGCTTCCTGGAGGGAACTAAGCAGCCACCACTCTGTTTTTAGTTCAGATCTTCCTCTAGGGCTTGAGAGGTAAGGCAGCAGAGATGTGAACCACACTCTGTGGCCACACAGTGCCTCGTGATAAAATCGCTGACAGCCAAGGTTGGAGTTCTTGATTTCGACCGCAGCCAGTCAGCATCTTCATTGGCCCCTGACTCTGTGTCTGTTCTAGGAATAGGCTCTGAATTCAATTTGAGCTACAATGCTATGACACCTGCACATGAAGATTGCAGAAGAACCACCAAAAAAGAAAATACTAAGTCCTTCCCTCCAAAATTATATTGTTTTTCTTTTCAATGTGTTTAGATTCGTTATTACCTGACTTAAAGGGGTGGAAAATGTTGTCTAAAAAGTCTTATACTAATGAGAACCTTAGTGGGAAATATTCAAAAGCCAAAATTAAAAATCCATGCCACAAAGTTCAATCCTTAACTGTTCATCAATCGGATTTGTGTTCAGTTGGATTGAATGGCATTGACATTCAGTCTAAGATGACTGAGGTCACCTCTCATTTTTGTGTTTAATTTTTCCCTCCTCGGCTAAGAAAAAAGTTGGAAGTCACCCTGTTTTCACTCCCTCCTACTTCTATGGAAGAGATCACTAGTCACCTACTGTAATCTCTCTCCATGGGGCCTGAACTCTGCCTTGGAATCCCTTGGGATTCTGTCTGAAGCCACCTTTGAAAACATTACAGTGGGTACAAAAAGTGCAGACTATTCCCCACCTCTGGGGTTTTAGGAAATAAATCATACATTGCATTCATTCCCTATTCTTACTGAATTTTCCCTGAAATTTTTATACACGTGAAATACTTTTAATCTACCTATCATTATTTTGTATTTTTAAATTGAAGTATAGTTGATTTACAATGTTGTGTTAGTTTCAGGTGTACAGCAAAGTGATTCAGTCATATATATATGTTTTTTTTTTCAGATTCTTTTCCCTTATAGGCTATTATAAAACATTGAGTATAGTTCCCTCTGTTTTACAGTGGGTCCTCGTTGGTTATCTATTTTATATGTAGTAGTGTGTTTATGTCAGTCCCAAACTCCTAATTTATCCCTCCCCCCACTGCAACAAGAATCACTTTCATGGGACTTCCCTGGTGGCACAGTGGTTAACAATCTGCCTGCCAATGCAGGGGACATGGGTTCGATCCCTGGTCGGGGGAGATCCCACATGCCATGGAGCAATTAAGCCCGTGCGCCACAAATACTGAGTCTGTGCTCTAGAGCCTGCAAGCCACAACTACTGAGCCCATGTGCCACAGCTACTGAAGCCTGCACGCCTAGAGCCCATGCTCTGCAACAAGAGAAGCCACCACAATGAGAAGCCGGTGCACCGCAAGGAAGAGTAGCCCTCTCTTGCCACAACTAGAGAAAGCCTGAGTGCAGCAACAAAGACCCAACACAGCCAAAAATAAATTTTAAAATTTAAAAAAAGAAAACTAATTACCTTCATGAGTAAATGTTTGTTTTGTTCAGAAAAGGGAAAAACAAAGTTACTGTCTGTGATGACCCTCTAGTTCTCTGTAATGCTAGCTTTTGAAGCCACTTCTCTACACTACTGACTGCCTCCTGGTGTTCAACTCTGACTTTTATTATACCCAGGGCAACCTTTCCAAAAGTGTCTTATGTGGATGAGTAGTCTGTGGAAACAAGGGTCTCGTGGTCAAGTATATTTGTAAAATTGTGAATTGCTTCTGATCAAGTCCCTTCTTGCCCACTTTATAAGTGTATGAGTACATATGCGTGCACACACACATACACACAAGTCCTGCAGGAATGAAACCCATGTAACTTGACTCACTCTAGCATTTCTCAGACTTATTTGAACAAAGAAGTCATTTTCCGTAGAATTCCATTAACAGTAGGCAGAGGTAGGAATCTTATTCCCACTGTGTAGAGAAAATTTGGATGAGACTGTATTATGATGAGCTCAATAAGGACACTTTTCTGTTTAATCTGCTGACTCAATATTTCTGAAAGACCGATCCACGGACATCCTGGGGTGTTTGAGAAATTGCAGATTCCAAGTCTTCACCTCAAATGGACTGAATCAAAATCGCTGGGGTGGTAGGGTCCAGAAATCTGCATTTTAAAACCGCTTTCCAAGTGACTTTTATGCATTCTAAAACTTGAAGCTATTATTCAATAAGGTTGGGCTCAAATCTTAAGATTACTTTTAACCCATTGGTAGCACTGAAAAGTATACTAGTTTAAAATCTGAAGCCTGCTGTGTGTCTTTCTTTGAGACCATTTGTGGGAGTACAAGAACTCAGGTGAAGTCAGCTAGGGCTGCAGACACCCCATTAGGTGGCTTTTACCTTGAAATGCCTCCTATCCAAAGGTTGGGCTCTCAACCTGAAAAGCACTGAAATCCAAGCTTGTCAGATTTATAGGACCCTCAGTCACCAGGATTGTGATTCATGCAAGCAAACCTCTCCAAAAACTGGTCTGTAATACTAGAATTCCAATTCCTGAATTTACATGGAAAGCTATAATTTACAAAGGGCCCAATATTTCCACCAGATCGACCAACATGTCCTTTTCCTTTACGTAAACTTCTTGGACTTGCAAAATATTAGAAAGCAGTCAGTTAAACTTGAAATTAGAGCAAGGATAGTTCTAGGATTTCTGGGTTTAATCCACTACTCCCTGACTGACTGACTGATTCAAATCCCCACTAGTGAGTGAACTCACATAGGTTTTGTTGGTTCCACATGTGAACCTCTTACTGCAAGCTGCTTGGATGCAGGCAGGCAGTGTTTAGAGATTTATCAATAAATCTAGCATATATGATAATATTTGGGATAAAAAATGTAAAGAATATTCTCTTCTTTAAAAGAAATTAGAAACCAAAGCTTTATACATGCTCTATAATTAGATGATAAGGTACATGTTTACTCAAAATGTACCCTTATTTAGAAGGCAGCACTGAACTGGTCGACAGATACAGCAAAAGAATACTTGAAGGTGTAAAATTATCTTCTTAAGTAATATAAAGTTTTTGACATTTGGAATGAATAATAGATAAACCACTGGTCTGCAAGGATCTTGGGAGAATTTAAGGCAAATAGTGATGGCTTTCTCTTCTGATGTAAATGGCTTTGATAAAGGAAATATATAGACCATGGCCATACATAGTCTGGGCTGGGACGGTGGGCATAATATCCACCCACCAGGTCTGAATTCTGAGGTCCAAACCTAGTCTTCAGAAATAGCCCAGGTGCAGCTCCATGTTGCTGAACTAGGAGAAAAATCTAAGCTCTATGAAGACTGGCGCAAGCAGAAGGTCTAGTCCTGCACTACCTAGTATGGCAGTCACCAGCCACACGTGGCTATCTAAATCTACATGTATTAGAATAAAATAAAAAAATCAATTTCCCCAATCATACTATCCACATTTCAAGTTCTCAATACCTGCTAGTGACAAGGTGTTGGACAGCGTAAAAGAGATCCTTTCCATCGTATCCCAATATTCTATTGGACAGTTAGTATTTGATTCATTGAGGAAACACTTATATTCCATCCCCATAGGCTTCATTCATTACTGGGGAGAAGTATTTGGATCCACAATGGTTCTCTTTCTGAGATCAAGAGTGAATCTTGATCTGTGCAATTGATGCCATTTATATTGCTTCTGTTTGAGGTTACCCTGGAGAAATGGTCAGCTTTTACTTCCTCTTCTTCTTCTTTTTTTTTTAAGTGTCTGAGGTTAAAAAGGTCTTTATTTCTTCAGCTACAATAAGATTACCTATTTGATTTTTCTTTTTTTTTTTTTTTTGCAGTATGCGGGCCTCTCACTGTTGTGGCCTCTCCCGCCGTGGAGCACAGGCTCCGGACATGCAGTCTCAGTGGCCATGGCTCAGGGGCCCAGCCGCTCCGTGGCATGTGGGACTCTCCCGGACCCGGGCACGAACCCGTGTCCCCTGCATCGGCAGGCAGACTCTCAACCACTGCGCCACCAGGGAAGGCCTGATTTTTCTTTTTTATGATTCGTTTCTTACCAACTTACTTTTATTTAACACATTCTTTCTTTAGAAATAGTAGCATCAATCCAGGCATAGTCCTGCCTGGCATAGATGTTTCATGTATCTTCAAGATAATCCATTCAGATCTATTAGATGTTTAGCTTCATTTTCAAAGGGCAACATTATTTCTTTTATTTCCAGGTTGTTTGGGGGTCCATGAACCTCTAATGAAAATACTTGCTAACTATATAACCTTGGAAAAGTCATCTAACACCCACAAAAACCTCTGTCCCTTCCTTTGTAAAATAAGAAGAGTTTATTTTAAACATTTTAATGTAGTTCTCCATAGATTTGAACAAGATAATTAGTAGCGGAAAAGAAACCTAGCATGGCACCTGGCCCATCGTTGAATGCTACTAAACTTAGGTGACTCTAGCAAGAGTATAATGTAGAAACAAGTAAGGGGAAAACCTCAGAGGAGAAGAAAAAAATAAATCTTCTATATGCCTTTTTTTTTTTTTAACAGAGTCTTTAGATGGTATTTGGCAAAAGTTGGAAGGCGCTCTCTATGTTACAAGACATTAGAGAATTTGACATAGCCTGAAGAATAATAACAATGTTGTTTAAGTCCCTGCCAGGCACTTTTGAAACAAAAAAAAAGAAAGAAAGGGAAAATAGAGACAGTGACAGAGTATGGATTGTATATGCTTCCAATCCCGCTCTCCGGGCTCACGGGAAACCTTTATTCTTCTTTAATAATTTCAGCTTCAGATGAACAGCTGACACAGTTACAGACACACTGGCACCTTTTGATAATATTTTTTTTTTATCCCATTCCTTCCTAATAAGTAAACAGTGCCAATTTCACAAGCTTTCCCAACTCAGCCGCCAGGAACTGCCTTGAGCTCACTGAATCCACAGGGTGCAGTCCCCAGATCCTATTACAGGGAGACTGGGTGACATCCTTTCACAATTACTAAAAGCTGTGTACCTTTCTCTGCAGCTGCCTTCCATTCAGACTCACATTCTCTTGCAGAGCTACCCCATTTTTTTTTCCTTAAAGCACAAGATTGTAATAAGGATAATGTGCTGGCATGCTTACTTCCACTGTAATATTTATAGACTACATTGCTCAAATGCATTGCGGTTCGCTTGTCTAATTTTATGATGGCCTTGCTAAACAAAAATATTCTTTCTCACTAGTGCTTACAGAAGGAGCACTTCACACCACGTGAATGATGACAGCTGGCACCAGCTGCTTCCAATAGGCACTCTTCAAACAGTGATATTTGGCATGAACCACTTTGGGAAGTTTTTCAGATGAGAAAGAGATGAAGGGTTTTAACTCCCAAGCCTTGGACAGCAGTCTCCAGAGTTTGGGATGTGCAAAACTATTAAAGATGATCAAGTTCATTCCCTATCTTGAGGCAGTACTATATCCAGCTCCAAGAGGCAGGTTGAGTTTCATATGCTCCACATGCATTACCGAATGCAAGTTTGTGTGCCCAAAGCACAGCGAAACCAGACAAACTGAAATGTCGTAGGTTTGGAGCAGAGAAAGGTCTATTGCAGGGCCAAGCAAGGAGACGGTGGCTCATGCCCCCAAACCCCCGAACTCCCTGAAGTGTTTCAGCAAAGCATTTTTAAAGGCAAGGTGAGGGGGGCATGGTTAGTTGTTGCAAACTTCTTGGTGTTGGAATCCTTTGTTCTTGCAGCCGTCCATGTAGGTCAGGCCACAATGTTCCTGTAAACCTCCAACAACACACATGTTTCTGAAACTTTTTATCACTATATGAATGGACTCTTAAAGGTCAGACCCCTAAGAATGGGCTATCCTGTATATTCCAGGCTATAGCAACATTTTTTTTACAAAAAGTGCAGAGCCAGCATGACTAAGCACAGGCAACAAACCACAAGGGTTAAAATGAAAAGCAACAGCTCTAATATGGAGTCAGATTTGTTCTTCCCTATTACACATGCGGTTCATTAGTAGCTACTATGAGCAAATGCTGTTAAGGTTCAAATGATTGCAAAGCAGGTGCCCTCAACTTGTTACAGAGAAGAAAAAATCTGACTCTATATTGGATGTATTCGTTGAGAGATTAAAAGTTGCAGGACAGAGAATAACATTAGTTTTGTTGCAGGTTTACAGGAACATCATGACCTGACCTAGGTGGAAGGCTGCAAGAACAAAGGACTCCAGCACCAAGAAGTTTACAACAACCAGCCACACCCCCTCCCCTTTTAGTATAAAAGAAGCCTGAATTCTAACTCAGGTAAGATGGTTCTTTGGGATACATAGTCCACCATCTTCTCTGTCTGCTGGCTTTCCTAATAAAGTCTCTATTCCTTGCCCCAACACCTCATCTCTTGATTAACTGACCTGTTATGTGGTGAGCAGTACAAGCCTGGACTCAGTAACAGCATCATGCCTTTCAGTGCCATGAGATCCCCCATGTAAAATCCCCATGCTATCTTGTCTAGCTTTCTTGACCTTGAGCTTCTTGTAGGCAGATATATATATTCGGGAACATAGCAGATGCTCAGCAAATTCATACTGTTGGAAGGACGTATTAATATAGGAGATAAAGGTGGATAGGAAGGCAGAGGTGAGGCCATGGGAGACCTCAAAAGACAAACTGGGGCATTTGGACCCTTGTGTTTAGTGCCTCAGGCTCCATCATATGCTGGAGGGCATGTGAAATGCACACCCAGAATCTGAATTTCACACTAGCTAGAGCTGTAATAAAATATATATGGTGGGAAGTGAGAGAGAGCTATGAGGCAAATTGCCACTATGAGAATAGTTCTCAGCTATTTTATTTCCTTATCTAAAACACGGTTCACACTTAAGATAATTCTATCAAGGAAAGTTGTGTTACAAATTCACAGTGATGTGGAGAATGAAATAGTTGCAAATCGAAATGGTAATGCAGTCAGGAGCTCGTCTTTGGGGCATCTCTGATGGGTCCCCATTCGACTGTATAGCATGTGAATTTAAAGGAAATACATCATGGAATCACGGGCTTTTGGAGCTAGGAGTTTATCTGCTCTTTATCAAGACTTGACTCTCCTCTACTTTTCAGATGTCTAGGACCTTGAAGAATTATTTAATGTCACTGAAAAAAAATAGTAATTTGTATTACTCTCCTTCCTATTTGCTCAGATCCCTGCCATCCATGTGTTCTCATGTCTCCCGCAGTGTGTGGGATTTCTCACATCAAGTCCAGAGTTGCAGCTTAACATAAGCACGGTAATTGGAATGACCTTTAAAATGCATATTCCTCCTGTCACTTTCTGCATCTCGGGCTTTACAAAACTGCCTGCTGAAAGATCATTCCCACCTTTACACTGGTGTTTATTTTAGGTGGGCAGACATGACATTTTTTTGTTTTTTCTATTGTGCTAAGTGTAGGTGTAGCCTGTATGTTATTAGGGCTGAATTACTAGAAGGTAAACCCTTTAGCCTCGGCTGTCAGGATGGTGGTGTGTGTTGGGTAGCGGCAGTAAGGGGATGCTATTAATGGCAAACAGAGGAACCCTCGGCGCATCCATGTTTTGAAAAAACTGTAGGAATTTGTTTTCAGCTAAAACCCCAGTTAGAAAGTCCCTTCTCACTAAAGAAACCAGAATTTTGCATTTGTGATCCCCTTAGCACCCCGCCCCCACCCCCAGAAAACAGTGATTTCAACACCTTAGCACCCCCCACCCCGCCCCAGCAAACAGTGATTTCAACAGAGGACACACACGGGCAGGAAGCTGAGATCAGAATCGCCAGCCAGAGGTTTGTAGGAGGTAGTGCAAAGTGCCAACGTCTGAGTATTTCACTGATGGAGATTGGCAGTGACCTCAAGAGAGTTACATCTGCAGAGCATGAGGACAATAACACCCATATCTCCCTTTCCTGGCCCACGGCCCACAGCCCTGTAAAAGCTACCCTTCCTCTCAGATCCTTTCCTATTGCTCCGCTTATTTGCTTCCTGTCACTCATCATATATTTGGGGAGGTATACGTTTATTTCCATGATTATTTGATCAAAATCTGTGTCCCTTCATGGAGCTTTCTGAAGCCAGGGATAACCTTCTATGTTCAGCACTCAACTGAATCCTTAGCACCTGGTCCTGCAGAGATGTTCCAAATACCGGAGATGAATGAGTGAATGGCCCATAATAGTATAAAACAGGTCTAGATCCAAGGACACAAGAAAGACCAGAGTAGGGAAAACGCAGCCACTCTCTGAATCATTCACTCCTGGATCCACAGGGCAAAGAAACGTGTCTGGCACACTATAGGTTCCCAGAAAAGATTTGTGGAATGAATGGTTGGGTCACAAAGGAACATTAGCAGAACTTGGGCAGCCTCTCAGCAAGTAGGAAGGTCAAGGGCTTCAGGGCTTACTGGACACAAACATATTGTGTGTACTGTGTGTGTGAATAGCTACACACAGTAGAGCTAATACATAGGATTCTCATTTCAGAGTGTGAGGTTCTGTCATTATCAATACAAATATTTGGTCCAATCCATAAGCCTTCGGTTGTTTAAGAATGACAACTGGTACTTTCATTTTTTCTAAGCAGGGATAGCTCCCTACCTAATTATGATAAAAATATTATGTTTCTCAGCATGTCGTAGGTAGGTATAAGGTGATGATAACATCTTGTCATAATAAAGTTAATGATGTTCCTGATGTTTCACAAGAGTTTAGACACATTTAAGTTCTCTTGGGTAACTGTCCGCTTTAAGTTTGTTTTCTCCCTTTGCATTTTCCAGGTGTTGAGATATCTCTCCTGCTTGGTCCACAGTATATCCCAATATCAAGACGGGCAGTCCCTGCCACTGGCTTAGTAAATCAGATTGAAGCAATCTTTTTAAGTGAAGAAAAACCTGGAGGGAAGATTTCAAATCTGTAACTTGAACCAAGCGCAAACCTTAATCACTTGCCTGAAAAATAAAACAGGTTACATAGGTAAGTAAATTATTTAGAAAGGTGTCATCCTTCTCTGCCTGTGTATAGGTTTTCCAAAAATCTGACCTCCTGAGACACATAGATCCCCATCCATTTCTGTCTCTCTTGCTTTTAACTTTAAGAAATTTCATCTTCCTGCTCTCAGTCTATCCTTATCCTGCCTAACTCCAAAAGGGAGGCAACAACCTCATTCTTGTTTCAAAACCTCCAGTGATAAAATGGATGCCCTGTCCCCATTGGACAACTGAGGGAGCTGAGCTAGGAGGAGGGTAAGTCCAAAGTTAGGCTAACATGTAAACAGAAGGGGGTTCACCACCTTGAGATCCTGAGTTTGCTTTCGTTTGGAGGTAAGTTATTAAATATACATTTTAAAAAATTTATTTATTTTATTTATTTATGCTTGGCTGCACTGGGTCTTCGTTGCTGCACGTGGGCTTTCTCTAATTGCGGTGAGTGGGGGCTACTCTTCATTGCGGTGCGCAGGCTTCTCATAACCATGCCTTCTCTTTGTTGCAGAGTTTGGGCTCTGGGCACGCGGGCTTCAGTAGTTGTGGCATAGGGGCTCAGTAGTTGTGGCTCTCAGGCTCTAGAATGCAGGCTCAGTAGTTGTGGCGCACGGGCTTAGTTGCTCTACAGCATGTGGGATCTTTCTGGACCAGGGATCGAACCCGTGTCCCCTGCATTGGCGGGAGGATTCTTAACCACTGCACCAACAAGGAAGTCCCTTAAATATACATTAAAGTCTGTTTTCTCACCTGCCAAGCTGGGAAGCCAATTTTCCCTTTGGGCACGGGTGAGAGTTGCAGGGAACTAACATGCTGCTCATGCATGGGAAGTGGAGAGTGGGGGGTCTAACTCAGCATTCAGAATTCCATGTCCCAGGAAAACACAGGAGGCCGGATTCTTGTTCTGTGAACTTCCAATGAGATAAGTTGATTCAAGATAAAAATAACATAGGGCTAATTTTAAATTTCGGTTTCACTGGCAGAAACAAGTGAGGACAGTTGATTACAGTTCAGACCTGTTTTTTCCCCAAGTAAAAACATATTAAGCTCCTTTTGTCTTCCAACTGTGTCTGTAAATGGTACTCACAGTGAGCCGCCAATGAATGCTTTTGGACTAGAGAGAAAACAGTGTTAAAGGCTACGGGTACTTCACCTCAGCAGCCCAATGAAGGGACATTCATGCAGAAGAGGAAAACCTGAATGTGACATTGGCTGTGTAGAAGGGTACACTCTTTGGAGAATGGGAAAAATGGATGGAAAGCCCTTATCAGGGTGTTGGATGAACACAAATTAAGATCATGATTGGGACTTCCCTGGTGATCCAGTGGTTAAGACTCCGCACTTCCACTGCAGAGGGTATGGGTTCAATCTCTGGCTGGGGAACTAAGATCCCACATACCACACGGTGCGGCCAAAAAATTTAAAAATGTTAAAAATAGATCATGATTGATAGACTGGATAAACAAAAAGGTCCTAATGTATAGCACAGAGAAATATATTCAATATCCTATAATAAACCATAACAGAAAAGAATATTTAAAAAAAGAATGTATGTATATGTATAACTGAATCACTTTGCTGTACAGCAGAAATTAACACAAGATTGTAAATCAACTACACTCCAATAAAAAATATTGATAAGATCATGATTGCATGAAGGGAGCAATAAGGAAGAATCTCTTCCTTCTTATTATTAATTTAGAAATGTTTTCTGCAGGCTTAAATATAAGCACTGCCTCACAGACGTAACTTGAGAACCTCAAGTAACCTTTGTTCACGTTTCGATCCAAATCAAAATTTTTCCTTGGCTTTTAGGTTGTCTAAAACATTGGAAGTTCTTAGGCACTATTTCTCAGGAGGGATGATCCAAGCACTACTGATTCTGAGAGGCATTTTCTTACTGCCACCTGAACGCAGACATCTCACCTCAACCTCATCACTGGAGCTCTTGGAATGAAGCCCTCATCTTCAGAAGTGCTTGTGACTATTCACCCAGCTCCTTGTTCCAGCTTTGTTTTCAGCACGGACATTTCAGATGGCCAGTTGGTGGGGGAAGAGCCTCACCATCTTCTGATGGGACAGAATGAAGTGCCACCCTTGACTTTGTCAGCACGGTTTTCCATGAATCAAAGGCGCCCTGGGGGCTTCCCTGGTGGCGCAGTGGTTGAGAGTCTGCCTGCCGATGCAGGGGACATGGGTTCGTGACCCGGTCCGGGAAGATCCCACATGCCGCGGAGCGGCTGGGCCCGTGAGCCATGGCCGCTGAGCCTGCGCGTCCGGAGCCTGTGCTCCGCAACGGGAGAGGCCACAAACTGAGAGGCCCGTGTAACGCAAAAAAAAAAAAAAAAAAAAAAAAGGCGCCCTGGTGCCCTTCCTCATGCACAGGTAGAGCTGCACCATTTCATCAAGATAATGATCCCCTTTTCTTGTGAAAATGAGTGATGAGAGAGATGAGTTTGGTAACAGAACACAGATGCAGTTGTTCGAGGTCACTTATTCAAATCAAACCCAGGCATCAGAGTCCTCCAGGGCCCCTCCCTGCTGACATTCAGAGAGGTCTAAGATAGGAGGTGGGGGGGAGCACTCACTGAAGAAGCAGACATATAAATCAGTACTTTTCCTGTGTAGTGCCGAGTGGGAGGCTCTGACCAAATCAGCTCAAAATCTACCTCCCCAAGATGGTCCTACCAAGTTAGTCCTGAGGCTCCTCCATTCCCTAATGGGCCTAAAGAAAGAGAGAAGGGTGGATCTCTTGGTGGAAGCTTTCAGACTCTGAGTCTCTCTCAGTGTGTGTCTCAAGGTTGTGACAAGTCGCTGTGTGGATGATAACCCCCCAGGCTTCCGTGGTGGTCTATCTGTCGCAGATCACACCCCTTCTTTTCCTGGGTTAATACAACCTGTTTTATTAACAGGTTGTACGTCTGTCCTGACGTGGACGCAAGATGAATTCACATCATTTTCTATTTTGCAATCCTGCTGAAGAATATAGGATGCCTTCTAATTGAAAAGTCAGAGGTACTGCACTGCAAGGACAGACCTGATCTCTTCCACCAGACTCCTTGGTTCATAGCCAGGCTCTGCCACATACTTGCTGTGTGACCTTGGACAACTTACTTAGTGTCACTGTGTCTCAATCTCACTCTGTAAAATGGAGTTAATAGTCTTACTTACTTCATAGGTTGCCTTGAGGATTGATCTATCTATCTGTCTATCTATCTACCTATCTATCTACCTACCTACCTATGGTGTATGTATGTATGTATGTATCTACCTATGGTGTGTGTGTCTATCTGTATGTATATATGTATGAATGTATGTAACTATCTATCTATGGTATATCTATGTATGTATGTATCTATCTATCTATGGTGTATTATGTATGTATGTATGTACCTATCTATGGTATATGTATGTATGTATGTAACTATCTATCTATCTACGGTGTATCTCTGTCTGTCTGTATGTATGTAGCTATCTATCTATGGTGTATTATGTATGCAACTATTTATCTCTCTATCGTGTATGTATGTATGTAGGTATGTAGGTATCTATGGTGTATTTATGTAGGTATGTATCTGTCTATCTATTGATGGTATAATTATGTACGTATCTATCTATCTATATCACACACACACACACAAACACACACACACACGTGCATTTACGAGGTGTCCTGGCACACAGTAAGCATCATCTAACGATTAAGTATTACAATGGCCTATTACTCAGATTTTAAACTGTGTACTGCCATGCTCCCTACGGCTTTGACTTTAGTTCTCTCTTACCCACTGCTGCCAAAGCAGACTTTCCCATCCAGGCAGACAAATGTCCAGCACCTCACCCACTCAGAGGCCCAGACCTATGCTCTCCACCCTGCCTGGAACAGAGCCACTTGACCACTCTAAACCCAGTTCCTCTTGAAATCTCATTTCTTCTGTGACACTCCCTTGACCTGCTCTGGCTCTCCAAGCCCATCGTTTTTCTTTCCCCAGCCTTTAGGCAAAAACCCCTCTACCTGTATATGGACTGAGAGATCAGAAAAATCTGGCTTTGAACCCTGGCTCCACCAAATACTGAAAATGTGACCTTGGGCAGGTAACTGAACCTCCATAAGCACTAGAGGTCTTATTTCTTAAATAATAATAATGGAGCAAACCAATGGCTCTCAAATCTGAGTGTGCATCAGAATCACCTGGGGGGCTTGTGAAAACTCAGGCTGCCCCCACTTCCCCATGTTTGTGGTCCAGAAAGTATGGGTTGGGACCTGGGAATATGCAGTCATAACAAGTTGCCAGGTGACGCTGAGGGTGCTAGTCTGGGAACCACACTTTGAGGAGAACTTTGCGGATCTTGCAGAGCTGTGCAGTGAATTAAATGAAATCACCCTGAGAGAATGTTTGCTCGGTAACTGTTGTATAAACTATAACCTTTCCCTGTCCTCCATGAAACAGATTCAAAATGATAACTAAAAACAGCAGAAGTGCTCTTGTGTGGATTTGGGCCCCATCCCATGAGTTAAGGAAGAACTCACCATATTGTAACATTTCTCACATTGGAGTTAGAAACTCACATTGCGGGGGCTGTGCCCTTACAGTGGCTTTTCTGGCACCCGGTGTACAAGTTTTCAACTGGAGAGAAAAATGAAAACACATGCATTGCCCTGCAATGTAAGCTTTTTTTTTTTTTTTTTTTTTTTTTTGCGGTACACGGGCCTCTCACTGCTGTGGCCTCTCCCGTTGCGGAGCACAGGCTCCGGACGCACAGGCTCAGCGGCCATGGCTCACAGGCCCAGCCGCTCCGCGGCATGTGGGATCTTCCCGGACCGGGACAGGAACCCGCGTCCCCTGCATCGGCAGGCGGACTCTCAACCACTGCGCCACCAGGGAAGCCCTAGCTCACTGTTTTGAACAAACTCCCAGACACAGCGTGGGTTTTTAGCGGAAGTCTGTTTCTTGGAGGTCATCCCACTGAACACTTCCCCACATTCCGTGTTTACAGCACTCCCAGCTCTGAACCAAGAAGGTAAGAATCCTGACCAAAGAGTTTAGCCGATGCTTTTCTTAAAAGAATGTGTGTTGGGAGAAAGGGAAATCATTATGGAGTGAGAAGCTACATTTCCTAAATTATTTGGCTGCAGGAAACTTAAAGCAGTTTTCCACATGGGATTCACTCATTGGAACAAGCAGATTGTTTAATTTTATTATGTTTTTAACTTTTTATTGTATATTGGAGTATAGCTGATTAACAATGTTGTGTTAGTTTCAGGTGTACAGCAAAGGCATTCAGTTACACATATACATGTATCTATTCTTTTTCAGATTCTCTTCCCATTTAGGTTGTTACATAATATTGGGCAGAGTTGATACAAATGAACTTATCTACAAAACAGAAACAGACTCACAAACTTAGAGAATGAATTTACCGTTACCAGGTGGGAAGGGATAGACTGGGAGTTCAGTATTGACGTGTACACACAGCTATATTTAAAATGGATAACCAAAAAGGACCTAATTTTAGAAAGTGTTAAGAGCAACACTGTCTCTACAGAAAGCAACAGCAAAGACCCCAGGAGCAGAGCCCCCGCTTTGGTACCTGTCTTTGCCACAATCCACAAAACTGTTATTTCCTTCTATGAAAAACCAGAGCTGCGTGATCTCCAGGGACCTTCCCCAATATCTTCACTCTATGAGGAAGGAACATAGGAAACGGGACTGTGACCAGGGAAACCTTTGCCACGCACCAGAAGACAAGGTGCAGTCTCTGTTCATCTTTAGGAAGGTTTGCAGGAATATTTTTTTGTGGGTGGAGTCACTCTTATTATAATGATACCACCCCCCTCCCACAAGGTGTGAGCTTAGCCTAGAAGGTAAAACCAAGCTCTGACTTTCAGAGGGACCAACAAGTAAAATAACTGCCTTCAAAATAACAACAAAACAAGTAACATTTGTTGGCAGCAGCAATGATTCTGAGACCCACCCCAAATAGCCCTTCACTCAGACACCTCTGAGGATCTGACTGTTTTCATTTATACTGTTCGGAGTGGGAAGCAGGGGAAGAGCTGAGTGGCAAAGGCCAGGGAGGGAGATGGAATTCAGTTGCCCCCAGCAGTGTCCCTTGGACTGATTTCAACACCCTTGGAGAGGGACACTGAGACAGAGATGCTGGAACTCTCTAGAGACCCTGTGAGACTCTTACCAGGAGGGCAGCTGCTTGGGGGCCTAGTAGCAGCAGGACCCATCATTCCTCTCCCCCACACCTGGTCCCCTATTATACAGAATCCATGCAATCCCACTGCCTACAGGATTAGAAGCTTTAGGGCAGTGGTTCTCAAGGTCTGTCCCAGCAGCACCCTGGAATTGGTTAGAAAAGCAAATCCTCTGGCCCACCACAGTAAAATTCAGAAATTCTAGGGGTGGGGCCCAGCAATTTGGATTGTAACAGGCCCTCCTGGTGATTCTGATGCAAAAAGGCTGGAATTTGCCTGCAAAATTTAAGGAAGCATTCATTCCCAGGTTCATGTAAATTCAGGGTGTACACAGGCATGAACCTGGAAATGAGGACCACCTTAGATTGTGTGCCCTGGGCACATCACGTGCTTTCCTTACCCTCTCCAGGCCCAGAGAACCAATACTTTAGGAGAATCCAGAGACCACAACCTTGGCACCGAAACTGATGCACATCTTCCCAATAGGTGGTGGTTGGTGCCTCAGAGAGTCAGCTCAAAGGGAACTCAAGGGAAGTCACTGAGCAACTGATCTGAGGGCACATATGAGGTCTAGATAGACCGCCACACCAGAAACTACTGGGGATCCCTGGCTACAGTGGGGGCTGGCGAAACATCAGAGGGAGACCTGAGCTTCTCCTTTCCTCATGGAAACTGGAGATTCAGCAAACCTTTGGCTATAGGAATTCACATGGCGAACTCACTGAGTATCTACTCTTTACTGGACATACAACTGAGCGCCTGACTTCTTACACTCTCTCATTTAACTCTCAATGCGAAGGTAGGTTTTATTATCCTGGTTTTGCAAAAGAGGAAAGAGACAAAAAGGTTAAATCCTATGTGTCCTATTTCAAGCTGACAAGAAGCATACTGGGAATTAAACATGCTCCAACACCTCTCAAAGCCTCTGCCACCTGCGCTGGGATTGATGACTTTCTCCAGGTGCGACGCCCACTTCCCCTCACTGACTCATCAGCATCCCTGTTTGCCCCTCCCGGTTTGGCTTCACACCTTGGATCTTGTCTCCTATCGGAATGAAGTCTTAGACAGCACTTGGTGATTTGTTTCTTCTGCCCTGGGCTTTGAACCCTGAAGGACGGGATATGGCTCCTGGAATTAACTGCTTTGATCTTTCAACAAAAGCACTTCTTGACCTGGACCACCAAGAGTGGGACACCCTTATATCACTCAGACTTTGCCTGAGTAGAGTTCCCTAATATTCTGTAATAACCTAAATGAGAAAAGAGTTTGAAAAAGGATAGATATATGTATATGTATAACTGATTCACTTTGCTGTACACCTGAAACTAACACAACATTGTTAATCAACTATACTCCAATATAAATTAAAATTTTAAAAATATAAGCTATAAGGATACAGTGTAAAACATGGGGAATATAGCAAATATTTCATAATAACTATATATGGATTATAACCTTTAAAATTGTGAATCACTATATTGTACCCTTGAAACATATATAATATAAAAAAGACTATATGTTCAAAAAAGAAAAAAGAAAATAAAGACCTTGCCTGATATCACATACCATTTTGAATGCCTCTCTTTTAAATGGAATCTCATCAGGCACCTAAGGTTGACAAGGAATTTAATAGATGGCATATCCCTGAACAATTTTTATATGGTTGTGGGCGGAAGATGAGGTTACATATTCAGATCCACAGATACACAATGACTGCCATTTCCAGGTCAGATCCTTCTGAGTAGATACTACAAGGGAGAGAACACTGGCGGCGTCTAACTCTGGATTGCAACTTCAGTCCTGTGACCATGGAAAAGTGAACATTATCTCCAGGTCTTAGTTTACCCCCTTGAAAAAATGGGGATATAAATGATCTCATACTCTCGTATCTTCCACAACTCTTACCACATCTTATTTTACTCAAGAATATACAATAAGACTGCCTCGTTCATTCACTAAATGCCTGTTTATGAGGTCAAATAAACCAGGGCGTGATTTTGCTCTAAGCACACTTTGTTCGATGATGGTTGAGAATATCAAGCCTGGACTACTTTAAGCCCACGGGGTGCAAGAGATAAGTATAGCTCATGAAGAACCGTGTTTTCGGATGAGGAGAACGTGAGACTGGAGATTCAGCCTGCAGAGGAGGGATGGTGGCTGCACATCATATTCTAGAGGTTTAAAGACTACTGAAGGGGCTTGGGGTCTGTCGGGTCCCAATGGTAACTCCTATGAGGGTTCTCCCAACCTGACCTTGGACTGTCAGGCACTGGACAGTCCTCCAATGGAGCCTCCTAAAGCCAGTGCTTTCCCTTCTGCCAGAGAAGTAGGCCAGCCCAGTTCTTCCACCTCCTTTCTTCCCTGAGGCCAGAAGCTTCAGAAAAGTGCCCATTACTGAGATGCAAATTGTTGGTTTAAATCCTTCAGTCCCTGAGAAGGAACTCTCCCAGCTTTACTCAAGACCTCAGCCATAAAAAAAGAATGAAATAGTGCCATTTGCAGCAACAGGGATGGTGAAGTAAGTCAGACAGAGAAAGACAAATATATGATATCGCTTATACATGAAATCTAAAATAAGGATACAAATGAACTTATTTACCAAACAGAAACAGACTCACAGACAGAGAAAACAAATGTATGGTTACCAAAGGGGGAAGGTAGGCGGGAGGGATAAATTAGGAGTTTGGGATTAACAAACACCCACTACTATATATAGAATAGATAACCAACAAGGACTTACTGTATAGTACGGGGAACTCTACTCAATATTCTGTAATAACCTAAATGGGAAAAAATTCTGAAAAATGATAGATACATGTATATGTATAACTGAATCACTTTGCTGTACACCTGAAACTAACACAACATGGAAAATCAACTATACTCCAATATAAAATATAAATTTTTTTAAATAAAATAAAATGCAACTATACTCACAGTATGACATTTGAATATATTTTCATCAAAAATGCATAATAAAGGTAAGAGATTTAAAAATCAAAATTCTTTTTGTATGTTTTCACAAAATTATTTTCTTCTAAGCATTGAAAGCTTGCTATTACAAATAAAATATAAAATAGGAATCATAGTTAATGAAAACCAAAATTTTTAATCAAAACAATTTAAATAAAACTAGTGTTTAATGTTTTAAAATATTCATTGAATTTCATTAAACCTTACTAAATTTTTCTAAAAAAAACGCAGAAACCGAAAATAAACCAGAGCCAGACTGTTCTCTACCCCCTTGTCTCCCGCCAAACCTTGCCCCCCCCCCCCCCCCCCGCCCCCGCAAGTGGCAAGCGCCTTGAAGGCAAAACTTCACACTTGTCATTAAATCAGGTTCGTGTTGATTAACACATTAAAAATAAAATGCAAAACTCAGAAACCACCTGCTTTTCTAACCCCAACTCCCACTCTCCACCAAATGTTAAATAGAAGTTCAAGAAATAATTAGTTAAGCAAAGCCTTTTACCAGTTTCCCTTCTGTTAAAGGCACTGTCTGGTAAATCAAGAAAAATGTCCCATTTACCCACTAAACTAAACACAATCCCTTATTATACAATTAACCAAAACACAATTGTATGTAATACAATTATACAGACTACAATTACACAAAAGTAATGATGCAGCATAGATGGCAATGGCGTCCATGTAATGGAAAATAATGAGAGCTCCCTTGATTAGAAATTAACTTATCATGAGAGATCCCTATTGATAAATGTTCCCTCTACTGATCTACACTTTGCAAAAGGCTGTCTGGCTGATGAAGTCAGATGCTCCCTCCTCATCATTAATAAAGACTATAGGGTAGCAACCATTCCACACAGTGTCTTTTACTCTGAGGTCTCTAAACTAGCACAGTCTAATGAAGCATACATTTTATTACCCACTTTTCCAGCTGGCCAAATAGAAAAAAATGAAGCAGGAGAGCCAGCAAGTCTGTGTGATTTGTTGACGATCCCATGTGGAGTGGTATTAATAGAGAAACATGCACATAAAGTTCCACAAAATTATATCAGTCATTCCAAGCATGAGAGGAGATTATGGTCTGCAGAGCTGACTTCTGTGTGATGCTCAGTACAGGCACCTGCTACTTCTCATCATCGCTCCCCTGCACTGGGCCTGTCACCTCACTACCTCTGGGCTGGTTCTTTTCCAATCCATCCTTCTCCCTTTTCCTGAGTACTCTTTTTACAAAGCAAATCAACTACCTTCCCTGAGTCCTCCTAGAGCATGAGGCTAAATGCTTTAGGCATGCAAAGTTCTTCCTAATTGGCTGTATTCACATCACGTGCTCTACTACCAAGACTTACCATCCCCACTGAGCTATACTTTGTGGAATCTAAAACACCATTCATTGTAAGACATGCCATTATTTTATATGCTCTGAAGAAAAGTAAATATTGCCAATTCAACTACTATAAATAATCAAATGCAAAATGCGCCCCAATATTAGAGATATTTAAATGAAAACTAAGTGTCTTGAGTGGACAAAACACTTGCAAGCCATGACCCTCCCCCCGTTTCTATGGCATTTCACATGCCATATCCTGCCAATATGCCTACAATACCATCACCCCCACTCCTCAGCCAAGTCTGCCCGTCCTTTAAAACTCAGCTCAACACCACTTCCTGAAAACCTTCCTGACCTCAGCTGCCACTGTCATATGTCCCACAAATAAGGGTGCACTTCCTGGTCATTGATAGCATTTTATAGAAATGTATATTTAAGTCCCTGATAAAACACAAACAGGGACTCTGTATCACCAACACACAGGCAAGCACATAACATGTATTCACCTATTCGGTAAATGGTATTTTGACTGGGGTGATTAGAATTGGAAGAAAGACGGAGGTTAAGTGCTAGAGAAGAAACATGGATCACGTGATTAACCTTGCTGAAAATTCAGAACCTCCTCCTCTTTTATTTTCTCTAGCGCGTCTTTGAATCTAGAAACTTCAAATAGAAGGGGAGCCAGAGCCCAGGAGAAATGAAGAGGGAAAGGAAGCTTTTGCTAGATTTGTAGGTTGGGGAATAAAGGTGTTGATTCTCTGTCCAGGGTCCGGTCTCCTCTGGGCCAAAGAAACAGAGGGTTAGGGGTGGTGACAGCAAAGATCAGGCGCCCAGGGAGTGACTGTAAAACTGGACTCTGTTATAGGAATCCGAGAGGGTTTGATTTTCACCTGTCGGTTTTAGAAAGGACACTCACTACAGTGAAGAATGAAATGGTTTAGGAGAGAAGCAATTCCTCCCTCCTTTTTGCTTCACTCTTAACTTCAAAGTAATCAAATGTTGTTTACGCATAAAATTTTAATCCTTTCACAAATTTGTATTTTGATTTAATTTGCATATCCCATTTACTGCAAGTCGACATGAAGAGAGACTCAACTCATTTAAACCATTTTTCTCTGGGCCAGAAATCCTTTCAGAAATATTTTCCATTAGGCGACTCAATTATGTCTAATGTGGCTGATGTCAGGGGATTCGAATTTTGGTGAAAGAAGCTCATATTTAGAAGAGTGAAAATGGGAAGGTGGGTGGGAGAACAGAGGAGAAGAGACCATAATTACCTGTCTTTGATGCTACACAGATCAATGTGTAAATCACTAAAATTCCCCAGGGAACCTTGCTGAACTGAAATGAGGTCCTTGGGCTGGTTATCAATAAAGATGAGCCTCATGCAGCCTTGGAAAGCATTAATGGGATGTAAGCACTGGGAATCGGTGAGATTGTCAGGGCACCCTGTGGGACAGAGAAAAAAAATAAAGAAGAATACTGAAATGATCAGTTATTGCTTTGGCGACCTATTGATAGAAGACCTTAAGGTCTAATTATTTCGGTGTTTTTTCATTCACAGCAGTGCACACATTTTTGTTGTAAATCCTAGCATTCTCAGAGAGGGGACAAAACTGGTACAAAATGGGGCATACTCAATCACTGTATAGAATAGAAAACAAAATGTGTTAAAGGGGATACCAATCTTATCGCATTTATCTTGTTCTTTTTTTTTTCTTAAACTTCGTTAGGAGATTAGAAGTCAGCAGCAACTTTATTAGGAGAATCAAACCCAGAGAGACTTCAGATAGTGGAATTATTAAAACCATGATATAAAATAAATATAGTTATTATACCTAAAGAAATAAACCCAGGGAATTAAAATATGTATCTCATTCTTATTTCTTTTCACCCTGTTCGTAAGCTATTTGCCCTTCTTTTGTGTGGTACACTTCACTCAGCCCAAGAAAGCAACATATCATAACTACTGGGGAATTTCTGTCTTGAAACACTCTTTTAAATGCACACTTCAATTCCGAATTACACATTCAAAGAAAATTACGCTTTGGGTAACAATGGTAGCAGAGTAATTGTCTGGTTAATTGTCAGCATTATCAGGCTTGGTTCCTGAGAAATGTACACACAGGAAAGTAGCTGGAATTTTGAAGTGATATGCAAAGCAAATCCAGATGCTAAAGGAACGAAGCGTTTAAATGCACATAGTTATAGGGCTGTAATCACATACCTGAAAGGTTAATACCATACCTTTTTACAGGGTGTTCTTTAAAAAAAAAAAAAAAAAACGGGCACTACACTGATTGAGCATAGCTTGCAACCAGGGAATAACTACGCATTAGGACAGGTATAGAGCCATGTACATGCATGGTTGCTTGTGCTCTTTATAAACTCCATCCCGATGGTTTTAATAGGTTCAGAGCATATGGGGATGCATGCTTGAAAACATGGCAATAACCCATAAATAATTGGGAATTATTTCAACCATCTCTAATAGATAGTCACTGCTGGGCTGAAGCCCAGCAGTTGGTTAACGGCTCACAGGCACACTATAAAATGAAGAGAGATGCTACAACTTCTAATTGAAGCCATAGAGAGAATTTATGTAAGTTGACTATTATCACTCAAACTCATTTTTCACTTTCCTTAAGTTTACAGTCTACGTGTGGGGCATTCCCTTAAATACTGTTCAGATCCCAGAAAAATATTCCCTCCTCAGCCTGAAGCCCCGTTAAGACCCACGTCTAAAAACACTTCAACTGGGGGAGGGGAGTCATTTTGCCTTTGAGGCATTTCAGATGCTTAAGTCACATAATTAATTCAACGTCATTTTCCCCAGAAATAAATATAAGGTTGCTTTTCTCTGCTGTCTATGAAACACTGCATATGATGCAAAATTATACAGTCTGTGAAACGTATCTTTGGGGGCCACCAGACCTTTCTTCTGCAGTCTTTACATTCCTTTGCTGTCACTAGTGGCTCATGGAGAACACAGATTTGGGGTTGAATCCTGCTTCTACTACTCACACAAGTTATTTCATCTCTGCAAACACAGGTCTTATTATCTGTAAAATGGGGTTAATATTACCTACCTCATAAGGATTCTGCATGAATTAAATGATGTAAGACATAAAATATTTACAGAGAATCAAAGTGTTCCCTTTTTAAAGGAATTTGTTATCTAAGCACATGTGGAGATTTGGAATGAAGGACAGAGGCTCTGGCCCTGAAATCAAACCACAAAGGAATCACTCCACACTGTTTCCCTCTCAGGACACCCGGATGTGTACACTGCATCTGTGCAAAGTCCCTTTCGTAGTTCAAAGCTTAACCTCATGTCATTGGTATGAGAGAAGTGATTTGCAAATTCTCTTTTAGAAACTGCACTTTATAACTTTACAGGATGCTTCTTTTTAGACCAGGCCCAGCTGAGACCCATATTTGCAAAAGCTGAAGCCAGTCTGTCCGTTCTAACGTAGAAAGCATGATGTTGTACATTTAACCTTGATCTCACTGAATTCTCCCAGAAATTCTGCTTTGTTTCCCAACGTCCTTGATAAGGAAGTTCAGGGACCATGAGTATGTTACTCGAGGTCACACAGCTACTGGAATTCATTACTCTTTACAGATTGTTTCTATAATACCAACAACTGGCTAAGTAATTAGATACGAATATTTTTAATGAAAAAATCCTTTAAAAAACTAAATAAAAGTATACATACATCTATAAAAATGAAGCAAATGCCTAATTATATATTTTTCCTCCTTACCAGTTTGCCCTCGTGTTTTCATCTTTGCAAAGTTTCCTAGCATTGGCGGGGGCAACGTCTATACTGGCTGCTCTTTGTGAAGCTCCAAGTTCATGGGCTTCTAGGTCTTCCCCATTTTTAGCTGCCCCCCTCCATGGGCATGGCCTCCAGGGATGTGGGGAGCAGATGGATAGGGGGTTAAGAAAGCAAATCAGCAGAGAAATGACTGAGAAAGCTGAGGATGCTGGTCGTACCTTCCTACCTGGATTTTTTTTTTCTCTTGCAGGTACTGCTGACTATCGGTACACTTTCTCCAAGTTTTCAGCTGAGTTCCTCTTTTGGAATTTGATCACAGAGTCTGGCATGGCAACAAAAATCTCCTTTGGATGTGTTATGTAACACCAGCTCTTACAGCTAGATTTTTTTTTTTTTCCTCAGCACCGACCTAGATAATTTATATTTGTACAGCTGTGGGAAAGTTTGCTTCTCATTTCTTTGGGCTTGAGGGCAGGTGTACATGCGTGTGTGCTGGGAGAATGGTCAATTTGACACAGAAAGAATTGTCATAGTGAAATAACTGTCCGCTGCATCCTCCCTCCTTTATTTTCAACCTCAAAAGCTGGGGAATTTACCTCCAAAGTAATAGCGATTTCCAGAATAAATCTGCATCCGGGTGGTGTCCTGAGCCGGGGATGCTGCATCGTCATCCAGAGTGAGAGTGATGCGGTTCCTTCTGGCGTTGATGCTCACTGAATGCCACAAACCATCATTCAAGTCACTGCCTGCAAAAGAAACAGGAAGGGCAAGCGTAGGGATGAATGATTTGGGCAGGTGTGGAGAGAGCAAGGCTCGTTTCCTTGCCTGCGGTGGTCCGTGTACATTCTCAGAGTGGCCCCTCTCTTCATTTGGCGTAAAACAAATCCTCAGCTGCTCCCCAGGCATCTTTCTTTTTCTTTTTACCACTTCATTCCATTGTTTTCCTTTTTTAAAAGGGGCCGAACCACTTCTGACATGTTTGGTTTGAAAACAAAAGGGCAAAACACAAATGTGTTTGTATACTACAAAGGTATAGAAAACATTTATTGACTTATTGATACAAAATGCAGAATAAAAAGTGAAAAAGAAAGAAAAAAAGAAAAATTCAAAACGTTCCCGGTGATTTTTAATCTCTGAGTGGTGGAGTTAAAGGCAATTTTAGTTTTCTCGCATTTTTCTACACGTGACATATTTCTTTTTTAGTAAAGAAAATAAACTGTTTTAGAGGCAAAAGTAGATGAGGAAAGCTAGATTCCAATGACATACCAGGCAGAGGAGTCTCCTGCTGAAAGGAGGTAACAGACTAGTTTAGTTCCAACCTTTTTCCTTAACTAATTATGTGACACTGAGTCACCTACCTTCACGGAGCTCTGGTTTTATCTTCTGTAAATACCATAATTCTTACTCTGTAGGATCCATTGAGATCAGGCAGGAAAGTCCCCAGGTTGTGGGCATAGTGGGTGTTTATTAAAAGGCAATTTCTCTCTCGTTCTTTTGCCCCAGATGCCTTTGACTTGGACTGCACTGCCGACCTACCTTGTTGAGGAAAGTGTGCTGGGAATTACGCACCAGTGTTTTCACTCTTTCCTACAAAAAGTTTATCATCTTTTAAGGCTCTGTCTGTGCAAAGTGCTTGCTGAAGGAAACATGGTCTTATTACCCAGTCCAGTCACAAAGATTTGTTTGTAACCAGATCACAGAGCCCCCCATGTCTTCACTCAATAGACATGTGCCCTGCTATGGGCTGAGTTACCCTCCTTTTCTCATTGCCTCAGTTTCCTCCCCTGCAAAATGGGGAGAATGACTGTACTCACAGGCTCTTGTGAGAATTACACCCGTTAATATAGTAGGGCCTGTAGGACAGGTCATATCACATTGCAAGTAGAAATCATGCTCACTAAAGCAGAAGGACAGAACAGCAACCACAAAAATGCTCCCCTGCATTTGGGAGAAAGGATAGTCATATCATCTGGTCTCTACCCTGGGGTAACCCACAGTTAGATGGAAGAGACTTAAGCAAAGAGGCTTAAAATACTGTCCTTTGAGAATTTCAGGCTGGTGGCTTAGAGAAGCAAGCGAACAACAGCCCTGCTTGCAATTCGGGGTGAACCAGTAACATGGGGGTAGAGAAGAAAGACCTGACTCCACATAAGGATCCTGAAAATACTTCATAGAGGAGGCGGTTTTTGAAAACTGCGCAAGAGTTTCTCACTTCTAAAGAGTTCTGGGGGACAGAGAGCCTATACAGAGAAGCAAAGGTGTGGAATGAGAAACAGGACAGGGCAACAGGAAAGCGGGTGGGAAGAGTCCGGTCAGGGGCCTCGTGTGCCAGGCTAAGGAAGGCATTTCAACAATGTCCTCGGACAAAGGATTCTGGAGGGCACTTTACCCAAGCCAATTGTCTCAGAATCTCTGGCGATGGAGTCCCAGATATCTGCATTTTAAAAAAGCCCCCTTGATGATTCTGATGTGTAGCCAGGAATGAAATCACTGGTCTAGAAGTGATGAAATCACTGGGAGTCCAAGAGGGGACCATTGGCGTGGTGATGACTTGCCTGGAGCTGCACATTCAGAGACCCTGGTGGCCAAAAGTCGGGGCTGGGAGGAGGTGAGGCTGGAAACAGAATGACCAGGGTCTCAGCCAAAGTATTAGCAGTGAAAATGGAGAGGAAGGGGTGGATGAAGAGCTATTTCCAGAGCTCAAGGAGTTCAGTCTTGGTAGTGCCTACAGGGGGGCAGTCCCTGAGAAACCAGCTGGGAAGAAAGCACTGACAATCAGACCAGAGGTCTGCAGGGCTCCTTAGAACAGCTACTGAAGAGCTCGTGCCCCTGAGCCATCTGATGGCAGGAGAAGCTGCCCCCGGGAAAGCACAGCACCAGGCTGGGGGCCCAGCTGCATTGCACCGGGGCAGCCGTGCTCCATCGGTTCAGAATGGCCCAGATGTAGGTCCTCCTGCGTTTCCTGCTAGCTCCCACTCAGCCAGTGTTTGCTGTGGCCCTGAACATCTGCTTGGGGTGGAGAGGAGAATCCAGAAGCTACTCAGCCTGGAGGCCCTACTTTCCCCCAAAGGCCAGGGTCTGGGTCCCAGCAACAGGGATTCTGCTAATGAGGCAGAGGGTCTGTCAGGTGTTCCTTGGTGCTGAACATTTGACTTCTGTCAGGGGCATTTGGGGGGCATGGCCAACTGAGGTCTTTACTCCTTTTACTGTCATTTGCGTACTGATTTAAATACCTCTGCATAACAGATGAGACTGCATTTTCAGGTAAACTCTAGACTGGGCTGGAAGGAAGTCAGTAACTAGTTCAACACATAGGGTGAAAATAGCCCCTAAGGGCCCAGCTAGGCATCAGGGATACAGTAGGGAAGAAAGCACAGACGGAAGCCAGGGGGGAATGTGCCATCTAGCTAGAGACACATCACTGAATCACTGTACAGAGGACACTGGCCCGAGGAAGAGGTCTACTCAGTATGAGGGGACCAGGGCTGGGGCTCAAGCTTATATGTTCTGACTTGGGGTTCCATCCCCTCCCCAGGCCACTATCCACATTTCTGTCTTTAAAAGCATCACTTAATAAGGGTTTGCTTGGTCAGTTGTTTGTTTTCTTTTTCTTTTTGTTTTTTCTTTCTGGTCTGCTTTTCCTTTTAATTCGATCTCTTTTGATCTTTTCCTACATGGTCCCTAGTCCCTGCAGGGAGAGCCTGTGTGAAATCTTAGCTTTTAGAATTATTCAAACAGTAGTTCTTGCTGCTGACCACACAAAGGGGTTACCCGAGCAGATTTTGAAAAGACGGGCCCCTGGGCCCTACACCAGCTTAATTAAGACAGACTTCTGGGGGTGGCCACAGACCTTGGAAGTTTCAAAGACCCCCAGAACTTCAACTGCACAGCCCAGGTTGGGAACTGATCCGTGAGAGGTTTCAGAAGAGGAAGGAAAGAAGCTAAGAAAAATAAGACTGGCTCAGAGGAGCTGACCTGGGCATAGATTCCAAGGCAAGTGAACTGGCAGATCCCTCTCTAAAAATCTGCTTCTACCTGGGCTCTCTTTTTCCCTTCATTCTGTTAACGGATCCAAGATCACAGCCCTGGAGCTGCTTCCAGAATTTTTTTTTTTTTTTGCGCTACACGGGCCTCTCACAGCTGTGGCCTCTCCCGTTGCGGAGCACAGGCTCCGGATGTGCAGGCTCAGCGGCCATGGCTCACGGGCCCAGCCGCTCTGCGGCATGTGGGATCTCCCGGACCGGGGCACAAACCCGCATCCCCTGCATCGGCAGGCGGACTCTCAACCACTGTGCCACCAGGGAAGCCCCAGATTTATATTTTAAGAATGCTCTTTAAAAGGTACAGGTTTAAGTGCTATTAATTATTCACAAATTAGGGAAAATCAATTCCATCAGGTTGCTTTCCTTCAAAAACCTGAGATTAAGTAGCTCTGAAAAACTAAAGTTCTCAATGAAAAGAACAGGAAGGTGTTACCTTTGAGGCCAGGAACACCTTCTTGGGGAAAAAAACCTCTCGGGGTGAAAAAATACAGTACTGAGGACCACTTTGGGGTGCTAAGCACTCATATGATTGAAAAGCTGAGGCTGAAAATGTGGGACTTTGGTTCTGGAAAGATTATTGGATGACGACAAACATAAAATTTCTGAACTTTGATGTGATGTTAAATAATATTTGTCATCTCCCAGACTGGTAAAGAATAAAAACCAATTATAGTCTCTGTTAGTGGATATAGAGGGAAACAGGCAATTTCAAAATTGGTAATTCTTTCTAGAAGGCAATATACCAACAAGTATCAAAAACCCTAAAAATATCATACCTCATCTCTACGAATTTTATTCTGAAGAAGTAATCCTAAAATAGTAACAGAGCTGCAAACAAGGTTTATGGTGAAGAGAGTTCATGACATCATTTTTAATAGCAAAAATTCACAACTGCTAATATTTCCAATAAGGATAGGTTAGATAAATCAGATGCAGTGTATTCAATAACATGGAACATAATCCTGAATCTTTGTTTTTCTGTATGAATTTTAGTATAATGCATCTAATGCCATGAAATAGACTGTGATGTTTCTATAGAGATTGTATTACATTTGTAATTTAACTTAGGGAGAAATAATATCTTTATAATGTTGAGTTATCCCATCCAAGAATGGGATATCTTTTTACATTTGTCCAAGTCTTATTCAGTGCCTTTCAGGGGTGTTTTAACATTTTTCTTGTATGGTTTTGCACATTTCCTGTCAAATGTATTCCAAGTATTTCACCCTCTTTGTCACTATTGTAAATGAAATTTTCTCTACCATTAGTAGTAATAATAATAATGTGGAATATAATATAGTCATTAAAAATCATAATTCCAGGAATGATATGGATATCCTGAAAAATGAAAAACAGTATGTGTGGTACGGTTCACATTTTGTTAAAAATAACTACAGAAATACTGGAACCATATTGAATGATAGAATCACAGATTCCTTTCTCTTATACAGAGTACTAGAATGTGCCAAGTTTCTAAAAAAGTGTGTGAAGTTTATAATCATTTTTTCAAAACTAACAAACTGTTGAGGCTGAGATAAAGGACAGGGAAAGTTTTCATTCTTTTCCACTTCTTGCCCCCATTACTTAAAGTGGTTGCTTCCTGGTCCCAGAATTCAGCCTAAGGCATTAGTATAAAAGGTCTCTCACAGAGAGGGTCAAATAGGCTTAGAAGTTTTTCTTCATGGAAAAAAAAAAAAAAAGACACTTTCCATCCTTGCAATTGAACTTGCAAATTGAAATGTGAAACACAGCCCAATTGTAAAAATAGCTAATAATACACTCTGCCAGTATTGAATATCTGCAATGTGCCAGGCACTTTCAATATATAATTGAAAGTATATAATTATACTTTCCTAGTATATAATTTCAATATAGAATCCCTAGTTCTCACCATAGTCCTGGAGGCCAAGCTTTATAGTCCTCACGTTGTAGATGCTAAAACAGAAAATTGGCGAGGCTGCCCTGGGCCCTATGGCTACCACAGAGCCAGGATTCAAAGGGTCGGGCACGTAGGCTGAGCTCTCAGGCACGCAGGATGATCTGCTTCTGCTCTCCACACTTCCAAAGCTAGCCCTGCTCTGCTCCAGGAACTGCTCTGATGGCCAATTACCTCTGCAGAGTTCTATTTTCTGCTGTGGAATTCACCTTTGCTTTTATTTACTTATATTTTTGAAATTGATTTATTGAGATAAAATTCACGTACTGTACACTCCATCTATGTAAAATGCAGTTCAATGTTTTTCTGTATATTCACAGAGTTAGGCAGCAATCACAATTAATTTTAAAATGTCTGGAGCCCCCCAAAGAAATGCTGAAACCTTAGCTATCAGTCTCCAATCTCCCCAGGCCCCCACCTCCAGCTGTGCCAGCCACTCATCCACTTTCTGTCTCTGTGGATTTGCCGACTGAGGAGATTTCATATAGATGAAGTCATACATCATATTCCCTTTTGTGACTGGCTTCTTTTGCTTCACATAATGTTTTCAAGGTTCATCGTAGGTAGCAGCTTCTATCAGTCTATCTGTATGGCTGAATGTCTTTCCATTGTGTGGATAGACCACATTTTGTTTATCCTTTTGCCAGCTGATGGACACCTGGGTGGCTTCCACTTTGCAGGTATTATGAATAATGCTGCTATGAACATTCTTGTACAAATTTCTGTGTGGACCTATGTTTCCAGTTCTCTTAGATGTACACCTAGGAGTGGAATCGCTGAATCATATGGTAACTCCATAGTTAACCTTTTGAGGAACTGCCAGAGTGTTTCCAAAGTGGCTGCACCAGTTTCTATTCTCACAAGGCAACTTCCCCTTTGACAAGACTGAGTTCAAACTTTGGTCCTGTCCTTTCGTGGAACTTCTAGCTTCTAAGAAGGATTAAGGCACAATTCAACTTTTTTTTTCTTAAAATGATGTCCGCTTAGGTCTGACCTTAGAATTCTCGCTTTTACTACTTTGATTTTATTTTTCTAGATAAATATCATTACCAACATCTCATGTGTTTTTTTTTGTTTGTTTGTTTGTTTGTTTTTGTGGTACATGGGCCTCTCACTGTTGTGGTCTCTCCCGTTGCGGAGCACAGGCTCCGGATGCGCAGGCTCAGCGTCCATGGCTCACGGGCCCAGCCGCTCCGCGGCATGTGGGATCTTCCCAGACCGGGGCATGAACCCATGTCCCCTGCATCGGCAGGCAGACTCTCAACCACTGTGCCACCAGGGAAGCCCCTCATGTGTTTTTTTAATACTTTTTATAATGGGACCTTTCCAATAATTTACAGTTCACATTTGATGAAATTGGCACTAAAAGCAGTTAAGCAATATGCTGAAGGCCTAAACTTTTTTATAGGAGTAACATTTCCCCTTAAAGTAGAGTTTCTCAACTCTGGCACTGGGTGTTTTGGACTGGATAATCTTTTGTTGAGGGTGTGGTATTCTGTACTATGCTTCTTGTGTAGGATGGTTAGCAGCATCCCTGAATCCCTGGATGCCCCCATCCCCAACTCCCTGGATGTCCCCATCCCCAGCGCCAAAAACATCACCAGACATGGAGTTATATGAGCTGTTTGTATATTTTGGAAATTAACCCTTTTTTGGTTGCATCGTTTGCAAATATTTTCTCCCATTCTGTAGGTTGTCTTTTCGTTTTGTTTATGGTTTCCTTTACTGTGCAGACACTTTTAAGTTTAATTATATCCCATTTGTTTTTGTTTTTATTTCCATCACTCTAGGAGATGGATCAAAAAAAATATTGCTGTGATTTAGGTTAAAGAGTATTCTGTCCATGCTTTCCTCTAGGAGGTTGGGATTAACATATACACACTACTATATATAAAATAGACAACCAACAAGTGCCTACTGTGAAACACAGGGAGCTATAGTCACTATCTTGTAATAACCTATAATGGAAAAGAATCTGAAAAGGAATAATTCTATATGTATTATATATCTGAATAACTTTGCTGTACACCTGAAACTAACACAATGTTGTAAATCAACTGTACTGCAAGTAAAAGATAAATAAATAAAGGGAAAAATTCCCCACCACCACCAACCTTAGAGTTTTATGAGAATAAAATGATAAATTTATATGGATATGCTTAGCACATTATTTGGCCATGCTAGAAAATTATAAAGTTAGGTTTGTGCTTAAAAAAAAAGATCATCACCAGACATTGCCAGAAGTCCCCTGCATGGGATTGGGGGAACAGGAGGCCAGGGTAGATGGGAGTGGAGAATTTCCCTTGGTTGAGGACTGCTGGGTTCAGGGAATAATTCTGAGATTGCAGAGTCTCAGAAAGCAAGGGCTTGCTTTATGTCTCCCTCCCTTTCTATTTTTCTCTCATTCTCAATCCAATTCCTAACAGATCTTTGCATTTCAGCCTTCATCTTATTTCAGTGTCTCTTTTCACGGTTTGAAGACAGAAACATTGAAATCGGGTGGCTGTCCCAGCACCTCTAACCATCAGGCATACAGCCACACCAGGACACACAGAGCTACAGTCCAGGCCAGAGCAGAGTCCCCGAAGGCCTCTATTTCCAACCCCGGAAATGACCTGTTACAAATCTCCTTGATGCCTTTACTCGCCTGCTAACCCTTGCTCAAGACCCTGCCAATTATAATTTCTAGCAATTTAGACAGATTTCTTAATCTCTCTCAACCTGCTTCTCCATCTGTAAAATAAAGACACAGCTCCCTGGCTTGACTTGGAAGTTTCTAGGCTTTATCTTCCCCAGAAAACCCAATTCAGCTGTTTCTCCATATCCCTTCATACCAACCTTTACTTAATAGTTCAAAGGTAGTTTCAATTTTTGAGAGAACAAAGTGGGGAATATCTAAATAATTGAATAAGGCAGTCTTAAAATGTCAATCACATCATAAAAGAGCATATTCCAATTATTAGTACCATTATACCACAATTTAGGTCCTGAGTCCTGTTTTTCTTGGAGACCATTTATCCATCAATTATGAAATTCTATTAACCCTTCCCTACACACAGTGGTTTGAATTCACATATTTCTTCAGATTTCTTCTCCAACTTTGATTCTATCTCTTATCACAGGAGCTGGGAATTTTCTGATGGCCTCACTCTTCCCAGCCTCTGACCTCTTTCTGGTACAGGACACCTTGAACTATCTAGAGAGCAAGGTTATTACTGTGAGTCCTCTACAGACGAACGAGTTCCATTCTGAGAGCACGTTCATAAGTCCAGTTTGTTCATAAGCCCAACAAAGTTAGCCTAGGTACCTAACTAGCACAATCGGCTCTATAGTATTGTACTGTAATAGGTTTATAATACTTTTCACACAAATAAGAACAAACACATAATAAGAAACAAACACAAAAATAAAGGAAACATTGTTAATCTTACAGTACAGAACCTTGAAAAGTACAGCAGTATAGTACAACAGCTGGCACACAGAGGCTGGCATCGAGTGAACAGGCAGGAAGAGTTACTGACTGGAGAAGAGAGAGGAGGTGGGAGATGGTAGAGCTGAAGGATCCTCAGCAATAGGAGACGGAGAGCAGGCTTCAATTTCACTCATGCCTGACATTGATGGCACAAGTTCTGTTTCCTTGCTGGATTCAATTCTATCTATCCTCTTGAAAAAAACAATCCAGTGATGTCTAGGTGGTAGCTCTTTTTTTCTCTTCATAGATGATAGGGTAGCACTGGATTGCACTGTGAACGGCTGCTGCAACCTTTGTGTACCGTTCTACATTCAGGTCCTGTGCCTCAAAAACTAACAGTGCCACCTCAAAGAAAGAAAATCCCAACTGATTCACTATGCTGTACAGCAGAAACTAACACAACATTGTAAAGCAACTATACTCCAATAAAAATTAATAAAAACAAAATAAAGACAATCCCCGTGCCATTTCCTGCGTCGTGACTCTCTTCGATTCTTCAGTTACTGCTTCTTCCTCTTGTCCCTCTTCGTCCTTTCTCTGGCCTCCAATTCTATCAGGTCTTCATTAGTCAGCTCCTCGTGTGGCACAGCAAGGAGCTTAATGAAGTCGTCCTCTTGCAGATCTAGCTCCACCTTCTGGCTGAGGGTCACTAAGTTGCTGAAGACCACGTTAGCATGTGTGAAAGTTTGGAACTTGAAGGTTCACATGTAGGGGACTTATGGTATCAACCTTGCAGCAAAAATCCCTCCAGTGGCTCATGGAGCCCAGAGAATGAAACTCAGATGCTTATCTTGACAATCGATGCCTCTGTAATCAAGTCTCCATCTGTCCTCACCATCTTATTTCCCAATATTTCTACACAAATTCCCTACTCTAGCTAGACTAGTGTATTCATTATGCTCCTAGTGAATGCACTAAGCTAATTGAAGCTTCCTCTCCCAGCCTCTACTTCACTTGCATGCTGTCCTCCCACTATCCAAATTCACATCCAATGCCCAGTTTTTGTCCTCGTGCTTCCTTTCCTTAACTATAGGGACAGGAAACATATATATATATATATATATATATATATATATATATATATATATATAAATACATTTTTTTAACTTTTATCACAGTCACCTAGCACAGCACAAAAATTACTGAATGATTGAGAGAATAAGTTAATAAACCAGGAAATAAAGAAATTAGGCTTTCCTTGACCAGATCAATACATAGAGATTTCTCCTTTTAAGTTCATATAACATCCACTGTCTGATCTATTCATTTAGCTCGTATTATTTACTGCCTTGTACCATTAATTAACTCTTCATCTCTGTAAGTATTATCTCCCCAATGGGATTACAAGTTCCTAGGGGTCAGAGTCTGCATCGTGTTTTGGTATACCCCTCGGCATCAAAACAGCAACATCCTACCCTCTCCAAACGCTCCTTGATTGATTCAGCAACAGACTAGCTGAATCTCCACTGCCAAGTGTCAGCAGCAGGGCCCTCTCTGGCACCTAGACCATAAATCACAGGTTAAACCTTTCCTAGTTGTGAAAGCTTGGTTCATATGTCAAGATAACCTGGATCCTCAGAACCCTTGGTCAGCATCTGGGAGGGAAACAGCTGGGTTTGCCATACACTAGGGTCAGATACAAACTGTGACATGTTCGTGGCTGGTGGTGAAGGCATAGTGTCTCTAGGATGGACTTGAATGCTCGGCTCCAGTGTCTACATGATAAAAATGAAGGTCAGCTCCAGAGCCAGATATTTCTCTGTCACCTTTAGGAGACAGCCCAAACTCTAGTGTCCCTGAACAAAATTCTGCTTCATCTTTTGCCTGTGCTCCTTCGCGCTCTGTGATCCAGGCACTGTAAGCCATCTGTGGGGTCTTACACATCTAGATCTCCCCCTATTTCTCTCCTCTAATTGGAGCATCCTTCTCCTCCTTCTTTGTTTGACCAAATTCTATTCCTTCTTCAAAACAGAGCTGTGTTATCCCTGCCCCTAGGAAGCCTTCCCTTTTTCACCCTTTCTGGTGCCTCTTCCCTTGTGCTCCCCCTGTACCCTGAGCATCTGTCCTACTGCAACATCAGTGTTCAATACTGTCCCTTTCAACAGTGCCTATGAGCTTTCGGAGGGCAATACTTCCAATCCTCAGATTTGAGTACAGTATCAGCAGAAAGTAGATACTTCAAAAGCTTCCTGAATTAAATGTGTAATAGGGAAGAACAAATCCAACTCGATATTAGATCTCTTTCTCTTACCTTAACCTTTGTATCCTATTGCTTTTGCTTCAAGTTAAGAATGTTGCCCATAGCCTGGAATATACAGGATAGCTCATTCTCAAGGCTCTGACCTTTAAGCAGATAACACTTTTCCATTCATATAGAGATAAAAAGTTGCAGAACGGAGAATAACAATTGTCCTATTGGAGGTTTACAGGAACATCCTGACCTGACCTAGGTGAACAGCTGCAAGAACAAAGGATTCCAACACCAAGAAGTTTGCAGCAACCAGCCACAACCCTCCCTCACCTTGCCGTAAAAACAGCTTTGCTGAAACCCTTCCAGGAGTTTGGGGCTTTGGGGGGGCATGAGCCACCCATTCTCCTTGCATGGCTTTGCAATAAAATTTTCTCTGCTCCAAACTCTGACATTTTGGTTTGTTTGGTCTCACTGTGCATTGGACATAGGAACATGTGCTCGGTAACAAATAGAGGCAAAGTGAATTATATGAAAGAATTATTAAAGTAGAAAACAAGCAAAGGAAATGACAGAAGTTTTGACTATTAAATTATTTTCCCATAAGACAAATCTAGTTCCCTCTGTTTCTCTTTTGAGAGAAATGGAGAAGAAGGAAGAGTAAGTCATCATCATTACTCAGGCCTGAAAAAGCTACACATGCCCGGGAGACCTCTCCTTTGGTAAACATTCCCAGGCTTTGCTTGATATCTTGAAGCGTCGGCAATGGCAGTTCTCAGTTTCCATAAAGTGGAATGCCTCATCATACGTCTGTCTTCCTGAAACTCAAACTCTGCGCCTAGCCAGACAGCTTGTTGTGACAGTCATGGCCCTGTGGCTATCATTTGTTTGCCCTCATGGATGGGATTTTCTCATCAACATTATCTTAGCTAAAACACAGAGGCACTGATGACCGCTTAATCGAAGCAGAGGATGAGGTTCACCAAGTCATCATGTTTACTTGATGTACAGATGGTGGTGAGATACAAATGGATTCTATGAAAAAGGGTGATATTGGGGAAGCTGCTCTGTGAATTGCAGGACTGCAGACGAAAACCATCTGGCCACAAGTATTAATAGGGTGAGCATTTTTATCCTTCATGACACAGCTCTCCCTGCCGTCTCCCCACCTCTGGGAGCCCCACTGGCCTTTATCTGATTAGTATTTCCCCTGACTATGGCTCATTCTTGGGTTTGACACATTCTGCATTGTAGAACTGTTGTAACAGGAATATTGGTTAAAAATCACTTTTAACTCTTCTTCCACTGTTGACATGAGACACTTCAGAAATGTTTTGGAGGTCAATTCTAGTAGTTCATTTATTCAGACACTTGCTTATACATTAGGCAAATATTAGCAAGGGTCTGTTATTAGCAAGGTGTTATACTAGGCCTTGGGCAAATGGTGGCAAGGCAGGCAGTGTTCTTGTTCCCATGAATCCTTACATTCTGTGGTGACAGGAACATTGAGCAGCCAGTTATAGAGACATATGATTAATACACATTCTTTTTATAATTTCTTTTTGAAGTATAGTTGATTTACAATGTTGTGTTAATTTCTGCTGCACAGCTAAGCAATTCAGTTATACACACACATATAGTGTATATTTTAATATATATATACTTTCTTATATTCTTTTCCATTATAGTTTATCACAGGATATTGTACATAGTTGCCTATGCTATACCGTAGGACCTTGTTGGTTATCCATTCTATATCTAATAGTTTGCATCTGCTAATCCCAAACTCCCAGTCCATCCCACCCCCACCCCCCTTTCCCCTTGGCAACCACAGGTCTGTGCTCTATGCCTGGTAATACATATTCTTATAAGCTAAATGGTGCCCCCCAAAATCCATATTTTGAAATCCTTACCCAGCCCACTCAGTACCCGAGTATGTGTCTGTACTTAGAGATAGGACCCTTAAAGAGGTAATGAAGGTAAAATGAGGTCATTTGAGTAGGCCCATAGTCGATATGACTGGTGTCCTCACAAAAGGAGGATAATAGGTGACAGATGGGCAGAGAGAAAAGACCATGTGAGGACACAGAGAGAAGATGACCTCTACAAGCCAAGAGAGAGTCCCTCAGAAGAAGCCAACCCTGCCCACACCTTGAACTAGCCTTAAGAACTGCGAGAAGGTAAATTTCTGTTAGGTCACCTAATCCGTGGTATTTTCTTATCATACTCCTAACAAACTAATACGTACGTTTATACACATACTTATGGTCAGTGCTACAAAGGAGAAGAAACAGAAGACTCAATAAAGGGGCAGCTGGCCTGCTTTGGGAAGGTTTCTTGAGAAAATATCAATTGAGATAAATCCTAAAAAAAAAAAAACAAGTGGGATGGTGTGGACCATAGCTGTAGGAGGATTTATTTAATTTAAACAAAGCCAATGATAAATAATCATCCAATAACATCCATGACGGCTGCTGATCAAAGGCTATGCCATTAGAATTTCATCCTATCTTCAGCTAGAGAAAGAACAAGTCAGTCCCAGCATTCTACTAAGTATAGAAAATTAATGACGGAGTAGAACAGATTGTTTAGTAATTTAGTAATGCTGGAATGCCCTGTGTCTAACTACTGAAAAATTGTAAGGTGGAAAGAACATTGTTGCTTGTATCTAGGGACTCAGTGGAAAGAAATGGTCTCTCCAATAAGCCATTTGCCTCCACTAAAAACATTTCTATGGCATCCGGTTGATTTCTGGATCTTTGCTCATCATGTGTCCCTTGGCCCTGGGATTCTGTTCTGTGCCTGGCAATTGGCTTTCCCCTTCTGTCTTTCCAGCTTTCGTCTTACAGCCCCTGCTGTCAGGTTGAGATCTCTCGGTGTGAAGACTCCCTTCCCCATCTTCTGGGCTCCATTTAGGTGTGCAGAGACTCATTTCTTACTCCTGAAAATTCCACTCTGGGTTTGAGGACTCTAGTATATCAAAGCAGTAGATTGTGCAGCTAAATGCTCAGGAGAGAATATTCTCTAATGAAAAGCCATTAGATGGGCTTTCTGCCATTTGATCTTACTGAGGCTTATTCTGTTTTCTGCAGTGACATAAATATATAAAAATTCTCACCTAGGGACTTCCTTCGTGGTGCAATGGTTGAGAATCCACCTGCCAATGCAGGGAACACAGGTACGATCCCTGGTCCAGGAAGATCCCACGTGCTGCAGAGCAACAAAGCCTGTGCGCCACAACTACTGCACCTGTGCTCTAGAGCCCATGAGCCACAACTACTGAGCCCGCATGCTGCAACTACTGAAGCCTGAGTGCCTAGAGCCTGCACTCCACAAAAAGAGAAGTCACCACAATGAGAAGCCCGCACACCACAACAAAGAGCAGCCCCCGCTCACTGCAACTAGAGAAAGCCCGCACGCAGCAACAAAGACCCAATGCAGCCAAAAATAAATACATTTATATTTTAAAAAACCCTCTCATCTCTGAGAAAGTCTGTCCCACATTAAAAGAACCTTATCTCGACTCTATCTTGTTTTTCTCTCCACATGCAATAGCTCCGGTACTATTGAAGGCCCTGTATACTCTGATAACTCTCTTACCTACCAATCAATACACACTCACAAGAGTATCCTACTGTGATTAAAAGATCGTTGCAAAAACAAAACTAAACACAACTTCTCAGATTTGGCTCCTTGGCACCTAACTCTATACGGATCACAGAGTAACATGCAGGGCCTTTCTGGGACAACCAAGCATCTCATTCACAAAAATCACTGTATGAAAGAAGCCCAGGTTATCATTCTTCCTCCCTCAGATGCACCACAACGTGGGGAGCTGAGAAACACGACCTCTGGCAGGGGGCTTGGCCCTGCTGAATACACTTAATTTAGGCCACTTACCCCGTTATCAAAAGAAGCCTCTGGGGTTAATGATTTCTTTGAAGAAAATAAAGTATATGGTTGACCACCTGTTTTCCTTCAAGAACTAAGATGAAGGTTTAGAAGGGACTTGAGTAATTCTAGACCAACTCTCTCCTTTAGCTACAAAGGACAATGAGGTCTAACAGAATAAAACTCACATTCTGCATTGGTGCAGAGCATAGCTAAGCTGGAGTTCTGGACGCTAAGGCCTGAGTTCAAGGTCTTTGCCCAGATTGGCTTTTCAGTGAGAACTTGATGTTTAGAGAAGCACTACAGCAGACAAAAACAGACTTCAGGGCTTCCCTGGTGGCACAGTGGTTGAGAGTCTGCCTGTCAATCAGGGGACACGGGTTCGTGCCCTGGTCCGGGAAGATCCCACATGCCGCAGAGCGGCTGGGCCCGTGAGCCATGGTCGCTGAGCCTGTGCGTCCGGAGCCTGTGCTCCGCAATGGGAGAGGCCACGACAGTGAGAGGCCCGCGTACCGCAAAAAAGAATAAAAATAAAAAATAACATACTTCAAATTTTCAGGACTGAAGGACCCAAACTTCTTTCTTCCTATTCTCATTCCTATTCTCATTCTCATTCTCGTTCTCATCAGCAAAATAAAAATAACATTGAAATGTCAGGCCACTTGCAAAATAATTATAGTGGTGCCAGCTTTTTTTGGTTACTGAATGTTTCACTTGCAATTCAAAACACTCTGCCTCGATTGTCTAAAGAAATGAACCAGGTGGTCTCCTTTACTTTTGCACAAGTTCCTGCTTTCTTAGTCATCCAGATTGGTTTGGACAATGACAATCTACATTCTAAGCACCTTTTTAAGAGTCTTTAAAAATAGCAGCCATTTGCTCCTCAAAAATAGAACATGGTATCAATCGTTCCAGGGGTAGGTATGGCCCTGAGAGAGAAAGTGGTCCTCAAGACACATGGAACCTGGGGAGAAGTGGTGAGGAACTAGAGTGTGAAATGCATAAAGGAGGAAATCCAGGTTTTTTTTGTTTATTTAAGATTTGCACAGTTGGATGTTCTGATCCCTGAAAGGGGGCATGGGAGCAGCAGGGCTCCCGGAAGGTTTCCTCTCTGTTCCCATGCAGCCCCCAGATTTCCACATGACATCGGACGCACAGGGGTGACGAGAATATGGGAAAAGCTACGCAAGGCATGGCAAAGTCTCTGGAAGCATCTAGGCTTTCACTTAGTACCCTTCATACTTACATGATAATCTTACTAAGGAATCGTCACTGAGCATTTAAAAGGGCCTGAAAAATAAAAATAAAAACAAATAAAAAGGTCTGAGAGGGACTTTCCTGGTGACACCGGGGTTAAGAATCCTCCTGCCAGTGCAGGGGACACAGGTTCGAGCCCTGGTCCAGGAAGATTCCACATGCCATGGAGCAACTAAGCTCATGTGTCACAACTACTGAGCCTGCACTCTAGAGCTCATGAGCCACAACTACTGAGCCCGCATGCCACAACTACTGAAGCCTGCGTGCCACAACTACTGAAGCCCGTGTGCCTAGAGCCCATGATCCACAACAGAAGCCACCGCAATGAGAAGCCTGTGCACCACAATGAAGACTCAAGGCAGCCAAAAGTAAATAAATAAATACATAAATAAACATTAAAAAAAAGTCTGAGAAAAGTATGTCACATATACTCAATGACTATTAGTGTGTGTGTGTGTATGTGTGTATGCTAATATATAGATATGCATAATTTACTTTATAACACTAAATAGGCAATGTCAGCTAAAGTGGAGTAAAAGTCTACAAAGACAATGGATTCACAATCCCTTGTCAGCCCCACTTAACCCCCAAATCTGTCTATTGATGGGACCACCAAGGGAAATGTTTTGGGAAAACCCAAATTTAGATACTACATAGGCTACTTTTGTTAACAGCAGACTGTACGTTTCATCTTTCATCTAAAGCAGAGTTTCTCTGCATTTGAATTCTTTATAAACACCTGACCGTATCACGAATAAATATGGGTGGCAGCAAGATACACTGTGGTGACCATGGACTTGGGGATGCAAAGGAAAGGTCTGAGCTTGAACACCTGCTTGGTCACTTGAACTTAATTGCTGACTCTCAATTTCCCCTTGGGCCTGTTGGTAAAATAAGAACCACTTAATACGTTTCATGAGCTCTTTTTTTTTTTTTTCTGTAGTATTGTATGACAAGGTCCTTGCATAATGCCTGACCTGCATGAGATCCACAGTAATTGTTGGTTCTACTGTCATATCACTTACAGTGAAAGGATGCCCTTGACTTTGCCTCATATTCACATGTACAAGGCTTTCAAGAAAGGAGATGACAAAAATAGAAAATAAAGAAAAATACAAGGGAGGGATTATACCGTTGTCCTTCAACTCCCTAAAACTTCATCCCTTAGAGCAACTAAATTCAAATGCCTTCTATTTTGAGGACGATTTCGTTTGGACTTCTCTTCCTGATACCCAATGCAAACTGCACAAAATAACCACACACCCCAAAAACTATGCACACTGTATGAAGCTTTGGTAACAGGAGTGAATGTGCCAGGCATCCGTGTGCTGACCTTCTCATAGGGGTCACCTTCTCTTTTAGACCCAAGACGTTAGAAACACATGAACTACTCTCAAGTAAATCTTTAAATATCTGGATTCCCTGTTCAATTAATAATGTGCTATTTTCTATTTTCCATGAGGTACCATGTGTCAAGGGTAGCCCCAGTGGCCCTCAAAGTTATTAGAACAATGTTTATTATTTTTCTAATTTCTCATGTGAGATTTTTCTCTTATAAAGCCAATACAATCTCAAGTACTTGGAAAACAAGGTTCTTCAGAAATGTATGGGAGGAGAAAACTGTTTTTGTTAGTCTGATTTTTTTGTTTGTTTACCTGTCTTTTCCCCCCAGGTAGAACAATGCCAGTAGACACAAAGCCTTGATCCATTTCAAAGAAAAATAAAAGAAATTCCAAAATTTCTAAATTTTCCAAATTTCAGGAAATTTTTGGAGAAAGAAGCAAGCAAGAGTTTTCTGAGACAGACCTCAGAATGTTTTTAAATCTTTCTTTTACTTGTTTGATGTTTTTTAGAGACAGGTCTAAAATAACATGATTTTTTTCTCCCTCTTTACTGGATATTGGGGCAGCTTTAACCAGCCTCTCTCTCAGTCATCAACACATTTTAATGGACTGACACATGCTTAATAATACAGGTAATGCTTTAGAGCAAAGTGCCACTGGGGCCTGTACTATATTAAAACTGCATTTTTGACCTGAGCCCTGCAAGTCTCTGTACTCAACCATCTCGCCGGTTGGAGAGAAACAGACCAACGCCAGCTCACGATTTTTCTTCTTCAAATAAGGAGGATCGAGGTTTAACTTTTATAACTCTGCACATGAAAAATGTTATGTTTCTAAGCGATTAACTCACCTCCATGACTAGAAATCTTAGAAATTTCATAAAAGCCCCATGACTGCACAAACTCACTCAGCTTTTATGACTCTAAGGAGTGAGGCCTGTTTTTGCCTGAGGTCTTGAGTCAGTGTGGAAGAAAAAGAAATTTGCTAAATAGCTTCTCAACACTGTGCTAAAGGGTTTAAATCATATTTAATCATCGTCACAGTCTTGTGATGTAAGCATTTTTTTTAATCTCATTTTGTAGGTAGATGCTAAGATGGTCCCCAATGATCCATGACTACTAATATCTAGTGTGAGTGTTTCATCTAGCAATTTGAGGAAAGGAAGAGCTCTTGCCGGGGAAAAGGGAGGACTTCTTTGAGATCCTTGGTGTTTTTCGAAGAAGTCTTTGATGTGGCTTATCCTATGAGAAATGTTAAATTTCTGGACACTCCTTTTCCCATTGGCTAACCAGATCTGTATATTAGTGATGGGCTCCAGACTGTTTAGTGAGACAGTAGGCAACTTATTTTTATTCTCAACTTCAATACACTTTGCTTTAGAAACAATTTTTGGTGTAGCACTTCCCAGTCTGTGACCCTGTCCTGAGAAGGGCTGGAACACGGGCTTTGTTGACATATATACTTCATTTTTCTTATCTTCAACTTTAACATCAACCTCCTCATTATTAAAAACGCTGTAATTCTAAAGGTAATTCCCCTTTTTTGATGGAGTTCAGAAACTGCTGACCTGCACCATCAAAATAACTTCTGAAATCATCACTGACTGTGAATCCATTTTTCCATAATTTTGTACTTACACCTACCAGTTTCTTTTGTTCAGTGGCAGACAAACATTTGACACCAACCTTCTGAGTTTCCTCAAAAAGGCTGTCAACAAAATAGTCACAATTTGTTTGCTGATTATCACTAAGAGGTTGGTGGTCAGATCCTGTTTCACAAACCCATTCTTCCGCTATACTTTCAAGATTATCTGCTTCTTTCATTCTCTTTTGTCTTCCTCCTGGTGTGGCCACTGGGTTGGAGCCCCTCAGACTGGGAGCACTGCCTCCCCCAGACCCTCTCAAGCTCGGCGGCCATGCTGCTGGGACCCTGCTCGTCTCCCTCGGTTACTGCTGCCGTCACCAAGCACATGCCGAGGCTGGCTCTGGCTCCTAATATCTGAACCCTTGTATAATCCCTTTGACTTGAGCAGGGGTTAGACTTATTCACTTTTTTCTAATGAATAGAATATGATGAAAAGGATGGGATGAGATATACAAAGACTGTGGCTTTTGTCCTGGGGGTTCTTTCCCACTCTCTCCAGGGTCACTCACTCTGGGGTAAGAGTGCTGCCCTATCAATGAGGCAGCGTTCTGGAGAAGGCGTGGGGATAAGTTTGGATCCACTGAGGTCTGCCCACAGCCACATGAGTTAGCCTGGAAGCAGAGTTAGAACCGGTTGAACATTGAGATGACTGTCGCCCCTGCCAACAACTTGACTGCAGCCAGAATTGCCCAAAGGGCTCCTGGATTCCTGACTCTTAGAAAATCAGACATAACACGTGTGGTTTTCAACTAATACATGTTGGTATACTTTGTTACGCAGCTGTAGATAACAAATGCACTCTCACTTACATGGGAGACAAAGTTAAGTTCATCTAGGGCCCCAGACTAACTAGTAAGGGGAAAAGGTGCTTTTGGAACCTGCCTTTCTGACTCACAGACCCAGGCCCTTCTGTTATTTCCAGGGTGTTGAAACTGTATACAAGACCCTGTGTCCCTTCCTTTGAAATAATAGGCTTTTGCTTTAGTCTCCCACGCTTATGCTGAGTCTCAAAAGGCTGACCAAGTGTTAATGATTAGGAAAAAAAAAAGTTAATGATTAGGAATGTGAAGATGTAGAAATAAAGAATAGCTGTTGGGCTGGGAAACTGGTAACAATTTAGACTATAAATCAGCCACATGGCAGAATCACCAAATTCCCAGTTCCCTGAAAGATAAAGATAAAGGCCTGACACATATTCCAAAGGTTTTTTTTTTTTTACAGGAAGCTGACCCCTGCCCCCAGATGAAAATTGCTGACTACAACCACATAGACCCTAGGCTGGTTGAAACCAGAAGGTTGATGATGCTGGAAACTTCACCTTGATGCCAACCAATCTGAGAACTGTGCACAAGCTGATCATACACCCTGCAGCTCCCTCCCTCACACTGCCTTTAAAACCCCTTACCTGAAAGCTATTGGGGAGTTCAGGTCTTTTGAGCATGAGCTGCCCCTTCTCCTTGCTTGGTGCCCTGCAATAAAATCTATACTTTCCTTCACCACAATTCGGTGTCAGTAGATTGGCTTTACTGTACATGGGTGAGCGGCCCCAAGTTTGGTTTGATAACAGGTTCAATGGGCTTTTTTGTTCACCCATTGACATCAGAGCCTTTCCCATAGCCTGACCTGATCTTGACTATTAAGTCACATCCTTTACTTAACTCAATTTCCTCTAATTTAATTGCATAACAAAACTCACAGTCCAGTGGGGGAAGAAAGACATTTAAATTAAATAAATGATTCAGTGTCCTATAATCCAGGATGGATATTGGCCCAGGGTGCACAGAGGAGGCGGTTTGATTCAGGCTGTAGAGCCAGGAAGGCTTCTCAGGATTTGTTGACCTAGCAGCCTGCCTTAGCCCCCAATCCAATGCCTGCAGGTGGTCTGACCTCGGTAAGTACTTGTCACTAAGTGAACACATTGCTTCCAGAAGGACAGGGGATGTCAGTAAGATAACAAGTAGAGAAGGAGGGAGAAAATTCCATGGCTCCATGTTGAAGGAATGGCAGATAGAAGAGTCAGGATGTTATTCATACATCTATTCCATGTTGCTATACATTAGGACCTATACTCTATTGCTATAAAAGAAAGTACTTTTCAATCTTCAGCTTTTTGAGAACCATTTTAAAAACTTTTATGAAAAGATGCTCAACATTGCTAATTATTAGAGAAATGCAAATCAAAACTACCATAAGGTATCACCTCACACTGGTCAGAATGGTCATGATCAAAATGTCTACAAATAATAAATGCTGGGGAGGATGTGGAGAAAAGGGAACCCTCTTGCACCCTCCCACTGTTGGTGGGAATGTAAATTGGTGCAGCCACTATGGAGAACAGTATGGAGGTTCCTTAAAAAACTAAAAATAGAGTTACTGTATGATCTAGCAGTCCCACTCCTGGGCATATATCCACAGAAAACTGTAATTCGAAAAGATAAATGCACCCCAATGTTCATTGCAGCACTGTTTACAATAGCCAAGACATGGAAGCCACCTAAATGCCCACTGACAGATGAATGGATAAAGAAGATGTGGTATATATATAGAGAGAGTGGAATATTACTCAACCATAAAAAGAATGAAACATTGCCATTTGCAGCAACATGATTAGACCTAGAGTTTATCATATTAAGTGAAGTAAGTCAGACAGAGGAAGAAAAATATCATATGATATCACTTATATATTGAACTAAAAACAATGATACAAATGAACTTATTTACAAAACAGAAACAGACTCACAGACTTGGAAAACAAACTTATGGTTACCAAAGGGGAAAGATGAGGGGAGGAATAAATTAGGAGGTTGGGATTAACAGATACACATGGCTATATATAAAATAGATAAACAACAAGGACCTACTGTATAGCACAGGGAAGTATATGCAATACTCTGTAATCACCTAGATGGGAAAAGAATCTGAAAAAGAATAGATACATGTCTATGTATAACTGAATCACTTTGCTGTACACCTGAAACTACCACGACATTGTAAATCAACTATACTCCAATACAAAATTTATAAAAGAAGAAAAAAAGAAAACAAATGTTGGCTCTTCAGACTTAGAGGAAATTTGTGAAGACTGGTCATCTCACACCCCTGGGAGCTGGAGCCTATATGTTTTGGTCAGATTCTCAAACATGTATCGACTTGGCTGAACGAGAAACGACATAGAAGTTGTTAGTGGACAGTACCTGTGAGGATTTCAGCTGCCCGTTCTGTCATTTTCTGAATCACGAGTCTCAGGGTTCCATCCTCCAGGCTCAGCAACAGGGTCCCTGAGCCCTCAGAGAGCATTGTGGACAGAAGCAGACCATCCTTGTTCCACGTTCGAAACTGGAAACTCACCGAGAGCCCATCGATTTGGGGGGTGCCGGGCAGCAGCAAATAACTGCTGCTCGAGTTGACAAATGTGATGGGAACAATTTGTGGTTCGGAGCAGGAAAATGTGACATTGCCCTGGAAAACAATAAAAATCAAATATATAAAAGCCATTTTTTATTCTGCAATCTGACAGCTGATATAAACAACCACCTGGAGCTGACCTTAATTTCAGGATCATTTTACATACAGCAGCAAGATCTTAAAGGGAAAAATATGTCAGCTTTGTTCAGACACACCCACAAGATTGTTTTCCATTCTTTTTTCTGCATCATGGTGCTATCTGCAAAGAGGGTCATCCAAGACCCAGGGTGGATGGGGGCATGGGAAGCATCAGAAGTTTCTAGGGATCCAGAGATAAAACTAATTACATTCATTCATTGAATAATGCTGTACTGCAAGTCAGCTAAGTGCCAAGCACTGGGATACCTTTCAAAGAGATACGTATGAGAAAACTTTGTTACAATATGGAATGTCCCCAGGGCAGCCTGGTAGAAGAAATAGCGAAAGAAGCAAAGGTTTCACAAAGGAGGCGATGCTTTTCTGGAAGGAAGTGGGGAAAGACAAGAGTGAGTGCCAGGTCAGCCTTCTCAGCAGATGGCATGGTGTTTGCAAAGGCTTGGAAAAACTAGCAAAATGGCATCCCTGGGGAATGAGTCATTTGTGAACTTGCAGTGGGACAGAGAGGGCCATGGACCATGAAGCAGGTGAGTTTATGCTTTGCCAAAGTTATCATTCAAAGTTAGAAGCAGTAAAGTGACATTGGCCAGATTTTTAATATGTTAAGAGTATTTTTAGTAACATGGGGAGTCAGGTGGGGGATGCATGAGAGGACCAGAAGTGGGGAGTATTAAGTGTGTGTAGACTAGAACCAGGAAGAAGTGGAAGAAGATTATCCTTTGCATAAGTGAGGGAAAATGGGTCTGAGTTTACTTGAGGAAGTTACAGGAAAATAAACAAATGTATATATGTGACCAGCTGAGCCATGCGCTGGAGTCACTTTTACTAGATGAATAAGGAGAAAGCCTGGAATACCATCTAGATTATGAATAGGTGTTACAATATGAAAGCCATTTGTAATTTTTATAGCCAACCTCTACAACAATGCAGTGAGCTTATTCAGTTAAGTGTAATGCAGCATTTTCCTCTAAATAGTCATAGACACATCTTTTTTTAACTTATTTTATTGAATTATAATAGATTTACAATGTTGTGTTAATTACTGTACAGCAAAGTGACTCAGTTATATATATATATATATATATATATATATATATATATTCGTTCTTTTTCATGTTCTTTTCCATTATGTTTTACTACAGGATAGTGAATATAGTTCCCTGTGCTATACAGTAGGTCTTTGTTGTTCATGCAGTCTATATATACTAGTTTGCATCTGCTAATCCCAAACTACCAATCCATCCCTCTCCACTCCCCTTCCCCCTTGGCAAACACAGTCTGTTCTATTCATAGACACACCTTGTTCCCTGTAAATCTCTCAATGCCAATGAAAGAGGCTAAGCTCCACCTATTTCCATAGCAGGTGCCACTTCTGCAAAAAAAAAGACAGGGATTTCTGAAAGAGGAATGCCCTGGCTTGCCTGGCTGCCTGAATTCAACTTTGCACTAAAGTGGCCAGGTAGTGGGGTTAGATACCTAGGACAGCTCCTAGTCCTAGAACAGATTAATCCTTCAGGTTGTACAGCCTCATAATCCTGAAAAAAACATCCTTAGGTCCCAAATATATTTGTTAGTGATAGTCCTGCATTTCTGAAAACAAATAGCAGCTTCCAAAAAAACTTCTCCCAATAGTACATTTCTAATGATGCACTCATCAAGCACACCGCTATGAGCATATTATTGCATTGATCATTTTTTTGTAGTTGTTTAGATGTGTTCTTCTCTTTAGGCTAGATCCCCAGAAGTTAATTAATGTGTCAAAGGGTAAGGCCCTTGATATCCATCAAGAAATTGCCCACAGTTTATACTGCATTTGGCACTAGGCTAAGTGCTAACATGCATATCTCATGTATTCTACACAATGACACTGCATTCATTTAAAAAATGCACAAATTGGGTTTGGAGAAGCTAGGTGATTCGACAAAAGCCAGGGTCCTCCTTAGCAGTGACAATGGGGGACAAACCTATGTTTGTCTGACATGGAGGCTTTTGGCAGCCATCTCTGAGAACTTCCTCCTCTGTACTGGGTACCACTGTTAAAAAAAAACATCTACCAGCTTGCTTTTGATATCTCATTGCTGTTTTAATCTGCTTTTTAAAATTTATATCTAGTCTCATACTGTTGTGGCTGGAAAAGATGATTGATATGATTTCAATTTTCTTAAATTTACTGAGGCTTGATTTGTGACACAAGATGTGATCTATCCTGGAGAATGTTCTGTGTGCCCTCGAGAAGAAAGTGTATTCTATTGTTTTTGGATGGAATGTCTTATAAATATCAATTAAGTCCATCTGGTCTAATGTGTCATTTAAAGCTTGTGTTTCCTTATTTATATTCTGTTTGGATGATCTGTCCATTGGTGTAAGTGGGGTGTTAAATTCACCTACTATTATTGTGTTACTGTTGATTTCCCCTTTTGTGGCTGTTAGCATTTGCCTTATGTATTGAGGTGCCCCTATGTTGGGTGCATAGATATTTACAATTGTTACATCTTCTTCTTGGATTGATCCCTTGATCATTATATAGTGTCTTTCCTTGTATCTTGTAATAGTCTTTATTTTAAAGGCTATTTTTTCTGATATGAGTATTGCTACTCCAGCTTTCTTTTGATTTCCATTTGCACAGAATATCTTTTTCCAACCTCTCACTTTCAGCCTGTATGTGTCCTTAGGTCTGAAGTGGGTCTCTTGTAGACAGCATATATATGGGTCTTCTTTTTGTACCCATTTAGCCAGTCTGTGTCTTTTGGTTGGGGCATTTAATCCATTTACATTTAAGGTAATTAATGATATGTATGTTCCTATTACAATTTTATTGATTGTTTTGGGTTTGTTTTTGTAAGTCTTTTCCTTCTCTTGTGTTTCCTGCCTAGAGAAGTTCCCTTAGCATTTGCTGTAAAGCTGGTTTGATGGTGCTGAATTCTATTAACTTTTGCTTGTCTGTAAAGCTTTTGATTTCTCTGTTGAATCTGAATGAGATCCTTACTGGGTAGAGTAATCTTGGTTGTAGGTTTTTCCCTTTCTTCACTTTAAATATATCTTACCACTCCCTTCTGGCCTGTAGAGTTTCTGCTGAAAGATCAGCTGTTAACCTTATGGGGATTCCCTTGTATGTTATTTGTTGCTTTTCCCTTGCTGCTTTTAATATTTTTTCTTTGTGTTTAATTTTTGTTAGTTTGATTAATACGTGCCTTGGCATGTTTCTTCTTGGATTTATCCTGTATGGGACTCTCTGCACTTCCTGGACTTGATTGACTATTTCTTGTCCCGTGTTGCATAAGTTTTCAACTATAATCCCTTCAAGTATTTTCTCAGACCCTTTCTTTTTTTCTTCTTCTTCTGGAAGCCTATGATTCGAATGTTGGTGTGCTTAATGTTGTCCCAGGGGTCTCTGAGACTGTCCTACATTCTTTTCACTCTTTTTTCTTTATCCTGCTATGCGTCAGTTATTTCCACCATTCTATCTTCCAGCTCACTTTCTGTTCTTCTGCCTCAGTTATTCTGCTATTGATTCCTTCTAGAGTATTTTTAATTTCAGTTATTGTGTTATTCATCACTGTTTGTTTGCTCTTTAGTTCTTCTAGGTCCTTGTGAAATATTTCTTGTATTTTCTCTATTCTATTTCCAAGATTTTGGATCATCTTTACTATCATTACTCTGAATTTTTCAGGTAGTTTGCCTGTTTCCTCTTCATTTGTTTGGTCTTGTGGGTTTTTATCTTGCTCCTTTGCCTGTAGGATATTTTTCTGTCTTCTCATTTTGTCTAATTTACAGTATTTGAGGTCTCCTTTCCCTAGGCTGCAGGGTCATAGTTCCTCTTGCTTCTGTTCTCTGCCCCTGGTGGTGGGGTTGGTCCAGTGTCTTGTGTAGGCTTCCTGATGGGAGGGAATGGTATCTGCATTCTGGTGGGTGGAGCTGAGTCTCTTCCCTCTGAAGAGCAGGGCCTTGTCAAGTGCTGTGTTTTGGGGTGTCTGTGAGCTTAGTATGACTTTAGGTAGTCTGTGTGCTAATGGGTGGGTTTGTGTTCCTGTCTTGTTTGTTGTTTGGTGTGAGGGGTCCAACACTGGGAGCTGCTGGCAGTTGGGTGGAGCTGGGTCTTGGATTCAGATAGAGGCCTCCGTGAGGGTTCTCGGTGATTAACCTTCCTTGGGGCTGGGAATTCTCTAGTGGCCCAGCATCCTGGACTCGGTGCTCCCACTCCCGAGCCTCAGGCCCAACTTCTGGTCGAGGGGCCAAGACTCTGCAAGTCGCTCATCTCAGTTATGCAAGGATCTTTATAGTCCTTTCCAGTGTCCAAGGTCTTCTGCTAGTTTCCGGCTGGTGTTCTGCGAAAATTGTCGCATCTATAGATGTATTCCTGATGCATCCGTGGAGACAGATGAACTCCACGTCTACCTACTCTTCTGCCATCTTGAATCTCCCTGGATGGTGCAGCTGTACTCATGCTCCAGGCTCCTGCTGCTGCCACTCATCAACCTGCTCAGCATTTTCCCACCCACCCCCTGCCTCCGGGAGAGAATCGGCAGTGCTGCAGACCCCGGACCAGGCACCGCTCAGCCAGGCAGCTCTACACAAGCACCTGCACCTGCACCATCACCCCAGCGAGGACGCCGCCACTGCCTCCTGCTGGTCTTCTCCTCCTCCTTCTCCACCACCACCTGCCCCCAGCCCAGAGCAAGCGCCTGGCTCTCTCTCCTCCATGCTCCACTGCCACTTAATCTGCATTTTTGGATTTCTGGTTGATATCCTTTCAAGATGAAATATCCCCACTTATGGCAGATTAACTGAGGCAAGGCTGTCTTTTAAACAAAGCAAAATCACAAATGCTCCCACAGGGAACTTGGGAGTAGCAGTAACTCTTCTTGCCCTTTACTTTTCCTGAGGTCAGTGTCACCTCCTCTGGTAACAATTTGCCACAGTAAAGCTGTACCCAAAGTTTGAGGCTGTGTAGAAGGGGGAAAGGTGACAAGGCTGAAGGTAGAAGCCCAGGACTTTGTAAAACACCCCTTCCTGCACTGATTTAAAATCCAGTGTATCAGACTCACAGACACAGAGAACAGACTTGTGGGTGCCAAGGGGGAGGGGGTGCAAGGGAGGGATGGATTGGGAGTTTGGGGTTAGCAGATGCAAACTAGAATGGATAAGCAACAAAGTCCTACTGTAGAGCATAGGGAACTATATTCAATATCCTGTAAAAAATCATATGAAGAATATGAAAAATAATATATATATGCATAACTGAATCACTTTGCTGTATACCAGAAACTAACACAACATGGTAAATCAGCTATTTTTCAATTTTAAAAAAACCCTTAAAAAATCCAATATTTAGCTCGACTCAGCCATTTTGTGAGTGTTCTCTGAATAGACAATCATGGAGTGTGGTCCTCAGGACAGCGGGGGTCTAGAGGAACTGAGATTGTCCCCTGCATTCCACTGAAAGTCTAATGGGCCCCAGTACCTTTGAAATAGGCCAGGGAACCCAGAAGCCCTTGAGAGGCACTCAGGGGACACTCCAGGTCCCCAGCAAGATCCTGGTGGCAAGAACTTCAAATAAATGCTTCAGGGATCCTCACTGGTTAAGGTAAGGCCAGGTGTGGGGATCAATGCTTTGTTCAACAGGGAGCAGGAGAACTTGGAAATGCATTGTCTTTGGACGGTGTCTCCACATCACTGCAGGCCGTGCTCTCCATTCCGTCTCCCACATTTCCCTCATGCTGTCCTCTGTTGCCCTTGTGTCCATGCAGCTGCCTGAGCTGTCCAAAACTTCTCTGTTTTTAGAGCACTTCCCTGCTCTGTTCTCCAACGGTAGGTCCAAGGGCAAGTAGGAGAGAGAGATGGGAGCAGATGGGAAACGCCGTTTACACCCAATCTGACCCAACTCTCCTGACAAATGTGAGTGTTCCAGGCTGAGCTGTTTGTCACACTGCGGTGCAGCACCCCCTGCCCCGTTCCACATCCATCTCAGCTGTGCTGGTTGCTGGCAGAAATGCCAAAGTGTCAAGAGGCACTGATACTCAGCCCCATTCACCACAATGGAGAGAAAGAAAAAATTAGCTAAATGAAAAAGTAGTACTTTTGAAATCAACACGGACTATTGAATCATTTTCAATAATGCCATTTGTGACTCCAGAATCCTTCTCAAGACAGCATTTGAGGGAGTCCCCAGCAATGATTTAGAAAGAGCATGCAAGAAGACAATATTACTCAAGCCTTGAAATGAATGAAATAATGCCATTTGCAGCAACATGGATGGACCTAGAGATTATCACACTAAGTGAAGTAAGTCAGAGAAAGACAAATACCATATGATACCACTTATTTGTGGAATCTAAAATAAAAGATACAAATGAACTTATTTACAAAACAGAAGTAAACCCACAGACACAGAACACAAACTTACAGTTATCAAAGAGGAAAGGGTGGGAGAAGGATAAATTAGGAGTTTGGGATTAACATATACACACTACTATATATAAAATAGATAATCAATAAGGATTTACTGTATAACACAGGGAACTATACTCAGTATCTTGTAATAACCTATAAGGGAAAAGAATCTGAAATATATATATGTATGTGTGTGCGTGCGTCTGTACACCTGAAACTAGCACAGCATTGTAAATCAACTATACTTCAATTTTAAAGAAGACAAAATTGTTAAAAAAAGAGAGAGAAGACAATGTACTTGAGAAAGGTGTCAAAACAGAGAGCAGCAAAAAGTCAACAGACTGTATTCTACCCTATATACCAGCTTAATCCATTAATTCAACTTTCATCGCATCCCTGTGAAGAAGGACACTCCATGCCTCAGACTCTCCATTCTACTGTAGATTTAATTCAGCAGGGATTTCAACATGCATTCAAGATTTCTCCAACATTGTAAAACAATGCGCTAAGCACAGGGCCTTATAAGTTATACACATAAATGGGATCCTGTTCCTTTTCAGTCTATAGTCATTAAATGTACATTTTTGACTGTAACTGATGCAAAGTATCCCATGACACAGGGATGCACCACGGTGGTCAAATCTTCAAGGTAAATCAGCCAGCCCTGATCCTATAGATGAGACTGCAAGAAAGTCAGTATCGCTGCCATGGTCTCTCTTTCCCTGAATATATTACAAGATCTACAGGGTCTTTCACTGTCCCAAAAGGAGGTCACTCTACACTTAACAGTCTAAATCCTTGGTGTCTGATGTGCCTCACCTGACAACACCACCAGGCCCCAGTTGGATGGTGACCCTCCATGGGACAATGGCTCCACTGAGCCACAGGTCACTGGTACCTATAAGTGGGGGCCTCTCTGTGTCCCCCAAATGGCAGTTCTTAGTGCCCAATGCTTTCATGCTCATACATGCTCATTCTTCTCCAAAAGATAAGGTATACAGAAGTGACGGGCCCATCTGTCCCTCGGGGTCCCCCAAACCATGTCCACTTTCCTTCTCTGGCGTCCACCATGGCCTTTCCTTTGCAACCCTCAAAACACAGAAGTTCCCGTCCCACCTCTTTTCTCAGACAAAAGACTTTGATTTCTATGGATGGAGCACAGGACGCTGAAACTCTAAGATCTGTTCGAAGACCATCTTAGAGAGACTGTCCATTTCTATGGAAAAACACTTTGTTTTGTACCATTAACAACAAGAGCTGTACTGTCCCCTATCTGATTCATGAAGCTTGATGGACTCCTAAGAATGGTCAGGACCTTAAAACACAAGAAGCAGGTTTGTGTCAGCGGGAGGAGGCAAGCCCTTTTCATTGATTCATCCTACCCAAGCAGGCCCTCCCTTTGGAGGGCAGAGAAAACCCTCCACACTATTAATTGCTATGAAGAAACAGTACATGAGGTCTCACACAAAGGAAGCCTCTTCTAATCTGGAGGGTTACAAAAGGCTTCCTTAGGGAAGTGACATTAGAATTGAGATTTTACAGGAGAGAAGGTGTAACTAATTGGAAAGTGAGCAGAAGTTTTATCCAAGGAGAGAGGGAACGCAGTTTCTAAGGTCAGAGACAGGAAGGTGGGCGGTATATACAAGGATCTGCCAGAAGGTCAGCTGACGGCAGTTCAAAAGCCAGCACAACAGCAGTCAAGATCCAGTGGGAAGGGCAGGAAGGGATGCAATCATTAAGACTTTAGACCATGTCGAAGTACTAGAACTTGATCCTATGGACAAAACAGAATGGAAAGGGGTGAAGAGAGAACTGATGTGTAGATTAGGCAGTAGGGTCATATTGTGCTTGAGATGCATCCCTCAGGGGGCTGTAGGTATGGAATAGAGTATGCACTGTTTGCAAGAAAGGATGCTCAAGGGCCATACTTCGGGCACTTAAGGGTTTGTGGAGGGCTCTGTCTAGAATGGTGAGGGAGAACAGCAAGCAGAGAGTCTGCAGGTAAAATTGACAGTAGGTGCTGTGCAGGGTTGAGGGGCTTCCACTCTCCTCTGCTTGCCTAGGGACCTCAAATAGCACAGAGCAGGGATGGCCCTGCACTGTGGGTTGACCATCACCTGCCTTGATTGGTGGCCCCTCCCACTCCTGTGTGAAGACACTGACAGCAAATGCAAATTCTTAAGCTCATTCATCTAATCCATGTGTGTGGTTACTATGGCAACCAGTCCCCTCAATATACTTCCTGCTTTTCTCCCTCCACCAGGGGTGACCTCTTCGGGCCTCTGCACCCACCCTCACACCCCCTCCCTCCTTCCTCCTGGCCCATTCCTGGGGCCTTTTCAGACCCTCCCCAACCCCGAGGTGGCTGCCTTCTTCACCAGGTCCCAATGGTTTGTGTCCCTACACCATTTATTCACATATCCATACAAGTGTTACCATACACTTATCATTATCGCTTAGACTGCCTCGTAATAATTAGCTACTCTTTACTACTTGCATAGGCTTTTCATAAAAATTCATCTGTAGTTGGGTAGAGAGCATCTGGCTTTGAATTCTGAGAAGAAAGTGAAATTGTTCAATTTAGGCAGAATCGGATTCTTATCATGAATATTTACCAGGAAAACCATATGGTCTCTCTGATTCCTTAATTTTTGCTACTATAGCTGCAAGAATAATGGTAGAGTGTTGATTTAGGATCAAATGAGAACATGGGCATTGTGTCTAGCACTGTTCTTGCCTCGTTTTTCTTTTTCCTGATCTGCCACTTTTTCGGGTGACCTGAGGCCAGTGACCTCAAGAATCTTAGTTTCCTCTTTTGTAACCTGAGGCTGGTGGACTGGATGGTTCACAGATTCCCACAAGGGCCCTCATTCTTTGGGCATCTGAGACTGAAAATCCATATTCTTATCATCTATCTTCTCTTAGGAGGGGGGATAGGCATCAACAGAGTCATTTCCAATGTTGGAGTGAGAAGTGTAACCAAGTACTTGCTTTTTAAGACGTTTTTAAAATAATGCTTCAAAGCATAAGAAAGGAAACCTAAGACTTTTCCCTACCAATTCCTTTCTAACTTCAGGGAATACAGCAAGAGTCTCCATAGATAATTATAATATATATATATATATATATATATATATATATATATATATAT
>NW_021703772.1:105073025-105129959 GCF_005190385.1 Monodon monoceros | reverse complement strand
ATATATATATATATATATATATATATATATATATATATATATTTAAAGCAAGTAAGCAGAAGATGATACTGGTCCATATTTTTAAAAGGGAAGCCCAATTTAAAAAATAAAAAACATGTTTACCAGGGTATAACTGCTACCTGATTGACTATTCCTCCTCCTGCCCACCTCTCCAGAAACAGCATCCTAAAATACAAAGAGAATGCTAGGTTAATGTGGAAATGTATCGGGAATTAAGGTGGTTGAAACTTTCTTGGAGATAATAAAATGGGAGAAATTATATGTAAGCCAAGTAGCTGGGTGCTGGTCCAAGGGCAGTGCAAGGAAAATCAGAGGAAAACAATGAGAGAAAACACAGGTTCTCAGCTGCAGCCTCCTTCCAAATGTATCCAGGTCATTCTGCCACCATATCAGAAGTTTGTCAAATGCTGACTGAAATCCAGTAAAAGGCATCCAACTAAAATCTTTCCTCCATGGTGGGGGAACTCATACAAAAGAAGATCTTCGAGTAATAGCATAATTACTGTGGTCTCCTAGTGCCTCATGGGTAAGGAGGATCCGACAGAAAGAACTTAGTACCACTTAAGTCTGTGTTATGTGACTACGGAATGGATCAGATAAACTGTCACAGACAGGGCTTATCACATGTACAGAGGGACCAACTTTAGAAGATGCTGTTCTGCTTACAATGGGGGAAACATCATCATGGTCTAAATGTGGGTACATGGTAGATGGAACAGATAGAAATGTATTACACAGTGATCTAATGATCTCTGTGTTTGTCAAAGATTCCTAAACATGGAATCTATCACCACTTGTTCATTGGACACCTGGTATTTTAGCCAGGTCTCAGATAGTGTAAAGACAAAAATGCCAAAATTGACTAGGCTAAAACAAGGAACTAATAAGACTGAGAAGAAAGACATTTAAAAAATGACTGAATTAGTGCCTATTTCACAGCTTTAGGATTGAACATAATCCTTTGCTTATTTCAGTTGAGGCCATGGATGTACATGGCAAATTTTAGACCTTAACAGCAAAAGCTAACTGTGCCTAAATTTCTACTTGGGCTTTGCTTTTGCCTTATCTCTATGGCAAGAATCCACTCTCTTTCAAAATTGTGACTTACTTGCTGATCTTGTATTGGCTGCATAGACCATAGGTTATAGATAAAGGGGCCAATCACTGATGAATTGCTAATAGGTATTTCTCATTGGTGGGCATTTTCCAGCAGTCAAACTTTGACCAGAGAAGATGTGTGCCATCTTTGTCTAGTTATTTTGGTTTGGCAAGTGCGTTCCTTCTGGACTCGCTTCACTACAAAGACACCTACTACTGCCTGGGATAGTGATTCAAGCCAGTTAGGTCTTTTGCAGAAGGCACCAGAAAGTTATCCTCTGCTCTGCTTTAAATTATAATCTGAAAATACAGAAGTTATAGATAAAACGCATGTGAGGAGAAGGCAATGTCATTGGCCTCTAACTCATTCTCAATCAGGTCATTTGCCAACACTTCCTGACTCTCTTCTTCTGGTACTTTATTTCACCCAGCAAACACTGCTTACCAGCTGAGCAGTAAGACCCTGCTCTGGGCTTGAGTGCCCTGGGAAGAGTAGGACAGAGATAAGAGAGGAGCCAAGCCCTGAGGACCTACTGGCCACCAGGATGTGCAATGGAATTGATGCATTTGGGATGCTATGGTCTTGGACTTTGGCAGACAGTCTGATTGGCTCCCTAGGAGGGTGGGGGAAAACTGCCCCAGAGCCCTGTGCCTCCTGGCAGCCTACAGACTCCAGGCACACGCAAGCACAGTTGCAGTTCACTCCCCCAAAAGGGAAGAGCCCATCCCCTCACTGTACCTCTGATGTGGGGTGGGGTGGCAGTGCAGATTGGCATTAGCAGGAAGGGTGGCACAAACCAGAAATTGAGCTGCCAGATCTGAGACCCCGGTCCTCTGACACCCAGGGCACCCAGCTGTCTGTCATCTGAGAACTCTCCATCTGCCCACACAGAAAAAGAGAAAGAAAAATAAAAGGGATTTAAAGAGTGGACATTCTATGAAACAGCGCCATTTGCAATGACATGGGTGGACCTAGAGATTATCACACTAAGTGAAGTAAGTCAGAAAGAGAAAGACAAATACCATGTGATATCACTTACATGTGGAATCTAAAATAGGACATGAATGAACTTATCTACGAAACAGAAACAGACTCACTGACCTGTGGTTGCCAAGGGGCAGGGAGTTGGAGGAGGGATGGACTGGGAGTTTGGGATTAGCAGATGCAAACTATTATATACATGTATAACTGAGTCACTTTGCTGTACACCAAAAACTAACACAACATTGGAAATCAACTATACTTCAACAAAATAAATTTTGAAAATATATAAAATAAAATAAATAGTGGACCATTCTTTGTCTGTTGAAAAAGACCTGAGGTCACAGGTGGAGGTAGGCTAGGAATAGACCTGGACCAAAAGTAGTATGAGTCTGAATTGAGTCTGGGGACTAAGGTAGAAGCTAAAGCAAGGAATACATGGGTGAGCAAGGGAGGTGTAGGGTAAGTGGCCAGTCTGCTCTCACTGGGACTCCTCAAATGTTGTCACAGCCAAGTCCCAGCTCATCCCTCCCTGGGGTCCTGAAAAGAGATGATAAGTCAGGTATGGCTGACCTGCTATACCAGAAAATCAATTTTTAAGACCTCAAGGGAATATGGCAAACCTAGCTTGAAGTTCTGCTTACCTTGATGGTTTTAGAGTTTCCTAAAGCACTTCCAACGTTTACTGTGCTGAGCTGTTATTTACCAAGCATTTTCATTGTGTGTGTTTGTTTTGTTTTTATTGTTTTTAATCATAATCCAGACATCACAACACGTTGGTGAGTAAAACATAGAGCTAGCAATGAAAGGCTGTGTTTCCATCACAAGGCATCAAGCAAAGCCAATCAAGCATTTATGAGCTGGGGGGGAAACGATCTTGATTCAATCTAATATGTGGGGAAAGATTTCAAAGCCAGTTCCTGATTTTCCAAATGAGTACAACCATTTCTAATTCGATTTGTCTGAAAACTACCAGGACTGACTGGCATGCTCTCAGCAAGTGTAGGGGAAGGCAGCCCTGGGAGCTAAAGCTATCTTTGTGATTTCACACACTCAGGGGAGCAGGTGACTGAATGAAGGCTCTTTTCCACATTTGGGGGAAGATAGATTCCTTCATTTTGTTTGTTTGTTTGTTCAACAGATATTTATTAAGCTGCTCAAATGATCCAGGCTTGGTCCCAGTGACAAGGACACAACCCAGGAGACAGGCAGGCTCAGGCCTTGCCCACCTGGAGCTTGCATTGCATTAGAATGAAGGCCGTAGGACATGTCATCACACCTGAGATAGGGCGCACTGAGAGATAAGTCTATGTTTCTGGGTCAGCATGTAGCAGGGCTTTATGAAGTCCCTTTTCATCTGAGCTTGGGAGGATAAATAGGAAGGAGTGTGGATGGGAGCTGAATTGAAGCAGAAGGAAAGAAAACAGAGAACAGCACTGGGAAGATGGGCATGGCAATAGTAAATACAGGCAATGTTTTCTTTCTGCCAAAGGAGGCCTTCAAGGATGAAGATCATGTTCCTTGTGGTTTCATGTAAGGGACACCCAAGAAAGAAGCAGTTTTAATATTGGAAGTGAAGCCAAATCTGGCCTCTGTACCCTGACACCGAATTAAATCTCAGAGACAGAGTTTTGGGTGAAGTAGAAAAGAATAGCTTTATTGCTCTGCCAGGCAAGGGGGCCACAGCAGGCTAATGCCCTCAAAACTGTGTGTTCCAGCCTGAAGGGGGTAGTGAGGAGCTTTATAGTAATGGTTCAAGGAGCAGGGTGTGGTCAGCTTGTGGACATTCTTCTGATTGGCTGGTGGTGAGGTCATTGGGAGTCGGCATCATCAAATTTCTGGTTCCAACTGGTCTGGGGTCTAAGTGCTTGTGGGCAACATACAGTTCATTTCTCCCAGCTGGCGGGGGTGGGGGGGGTTTAGTATCTGTAGAACAGCTCAAAGATATTGTTATGTGTATCCCTTAAGGGGGAACCAGGACCCTGACCCAAGGCTGCACTATTGTTTCTTGCCTGCTCCTCCCTTGTCTCTGCATCCCCTCTCTTCCCTGATTAGCAACTGTTGGAACCTGCCCTTTGGAACTCAAGGAAGGTCATGGAGGCTGAACGAAACCTATTTCCTGTAATCAATAAACAGGGGACCCAGAAAGGCTTTTGTGCTCAGGAGCCTCACAGGGTCCTGCTTGGTATCAGAAAGAATGCCCCACTTATGGCCAAAGGGCATGGGCAGGCTGGCAGGTGGTCCCCCACATGGCCCTCTCCTCTGACCTCCCAAGAGCTGGCTGCCTGCCGGCACCAGTAAACAGGGACCCACTTAGAGCCCCATACGGCCTTCATTCTCATAGACTCTTGCCTTGACTCTTCTGCCATCCTAAGCCTGCTACCTCCTTGCTTCAGCTCCTTGGCTGTGGATCCAGTTTTGCCTCTCTGCCTGTGTGTGTCTCTGTTTCAGGTCCTGTGTTTTGTGCTTATGTCCTATGTGTCAAAGGTGAATATCCCCACCTGAGTTTCTGGCTTTGCCAAATAGTGATGATTTTCAACCAGAGGTGAAACCCGGAGGAAATCCTTGGGAATGGGGGAGCAGAAGGGAATGAAAAATAGACCCGTGATTCAACTGATAACCTCTTAGTTTTCAGGCACAAGATAAAGTCATAACTTTATTCTGAACACTCTCATTTCTGTTTCTAAATATTGTGCAAAGCTATTTGGAAATATGAATCAAGAAGTTTAGGAATATGAATAATCCTTTTTGACACTTTACTTTCACTTCTAGAAATCTATTTTCAGGAAATAACCTGAAATTGGACTGAGATTTATACACTAAGCACCATTATTTATAATAATACAACCTGAATCTAAAATTAAAGGAATAGTTAAGTAAATTACGGTATATCCATTTGACACACTATCTTGCTGCCATTAATAACAATGTTTACGGTAAACATGAAAGTCACTTATAATACAATACCAAATGAAATGAACAGAATACAAATGTACACATATGAATCAGATAAAATATACCTATATAAATATGTAACTACAGAACAGAGATTAATTTGCTAAATAGTGGCTCTCTCTGAGTGATAGAATCATGTTGATTTTGATTTACAAAGTTAAATTTTTCTCTATTTCCAATGTACTTAAAATGAAGTACAAATTTGTAATGTAAATTTTAGAGATATAGTTTTCAAATATTATTTTATTTGAAAGCTTTCAAGACAACCCTATTCAGGATTAGAACTGCTACCAAGGGCATTTGCATGGATTATTGAGAGAAAGAAATAACAGCAGTTAATCCAAGTAGGGTTAGAAGCAGCTGGATATGAAACCCAATGACTATTATTTTTCAAATGGTTTCTATTTCTGCATAATTTCAGAACTGCTTGTCCCCGCTACTGCAAGTTTTTGTCCTGTGCCTATTACACTCAAGGAGGCAAAGGTAACGAGTCATTTTTTTTTTCTTTTCCATTTTGGTTTATTACAGGATATTGAGTATCATTCTCATAGGACCTTGTTGTTTATCCACTCTATATATAATAGTTTGCATCTGCTAATCCCAAACTCCCAGTCCATCCCTCCCCCACCTCCCCTCCCCCTCGACAACCACAAGTCTGTTCTCTATGTCTGTGAGTCTGTTTCTCCTTCATAGATAAGTTCATTTGTATCATATTTTAGATTCCACATATAAGTGATATCATATGGTATTTTCTTCTTTCTGACTTACTTCACTTAGTATAATAATATCTAGGTCCATCCATATAGCTGCAAATGGCATTATTTTATTATTTCATTCTTTTTATGGTTGAGTAATGTTCTGTTGTGTGCATATGTATATATAGATAGATAGATAGACCATATCTTCTTTATCCATTTGTCTGTCAATGGACATTTACATTGTTTCCCTGTCTTGGCTATTGAGGTGCATGTATATTTTCAAATAGGTAACAAGTCATTACGATAACAAGGAAGGTGGTGGGGTGTGTGTGTGTGTGTGTGTGTATTTTCCTTTTGAGTAAACTTACTTCTCCAAATAACTTTACTTAGCCCTCACACAAAACATCTTTCCACTCTACGTGAATGTGTATGGTGCTTTTTTATATTAAATTTACTTCAGGGAGGAACAAATGTTCTTAGCTCTGAAAACATAATATGGGCTTCTTGATTCTTGGGTACAGATTGGAAAAGTAGCAAGTGTGCATGAAGGGCAAGTACCACTAACTGGCCTGTAAAACTAAGCATATTTCCTGCTCAATAATGAGTATATTACAAAAGTCAGCTTCTCAATTTCATTAATAATGACTTATAAAATGGGAAAAAAAAATTCTAATTCTGATTACTGCTGTTAATCTCTAGATAAACATTAAAAATTTTTTCCAAATAAAAGTAGTTTTTTCAAAAAAGGCTGCCACTAGAATACTTCTATTTGGGGTGAAGATATACTAGATCAACACTGTCCAACAGAAATATCATGGGAGCCACATATGCAATTAAAAATTTTCTGGTACTTTATTAAAAAAGTGAAATGAAAGAGATGAACTTAATTTAAATTTGAATATTGGGTTATTTAAGTCAATACATACAAATATTATTTAAACCTGATATTAAAATCATTGTCATTACAGTACATCTCAATCTGGTGTAGCCACATTTCAAGTACCCCTAGCCACACACAGGTACCGTATTGGACAATGCAACTCTAGAGCATCATTATAATTGTGATGGTTGAATTGTGCTTTCCAACCTGGACACTAAAATAGAAATTGTACCACATCTTACATGAGGACACCCATATATTGTTCAAAGAAATTTTGGTAGAGATTTCTAGTTATATACTCAAAATCTCCCCATTCTCTGCCTTTCTGTGTAGTAGAACTCTATAATTTATTTGAGGCAATAATGTGCTCAACCAGGTGACTACATTTCTTTGCTTCTGCAGGTATGTGTGGCCAGGTGTCTAAGTCTGGCCCATTAGGCCAGTCATGGCGGGAGCATTGAGTGGGAGCTGATCCAGCTGGCAGGGATGTTCCTTTTATCTCCCTGTCTTCCTCGTTTCTGCAGCTTTGTATGCAGCCATGATACCTCAGTTCCAGAAGCCTATTGGGACCCTCAAGATGAAAGCCACAGAGTAAGAGGGGTCAGGGTCCCTAACTACTTCATGAGGCTGCAGGCCCTGTGTTTTTGTTTTGTATGGTAGGGTGTGGAGGTGTTTTCATAATAGCAGACAAGCACTTTAAGTGGCCTCCAGATAATAAAATTTTAAGTGATTGGTTTGGGCTGAATTGCATTTCCCCAGAATTCCTATATTGAAGCCCTAACCCCTGTACCTCAGAATGGCACTGTGTTTGGGGATAGGGTTATTAAAGAAACGATTAAATTAAAATCAGGCCATTAAGGTAGGCCCCAAGCCAATCTGACTGGTGCCTGTATAAGAGGAAAAAATTTAGACACACAGAGAGTCATCAGCTATGTGTACCCATAGGGGAAAGACCATGTAAGGACACAGCCAAAAGATGGCCACCTGCAAGCCAAGGAGAAAGGCCTCGGGAGAAACCAAGCCTGAAAACACCTTGATGTCTTGGATTTCTAGCCTCTGGAACTGTTGTTTAAGCAGTTTAAGAATTGTTGTTTAGGAATTTCTATTGTTTAGTCCATGCCACCCAGTCTGTGATATTTTGTCACGGCAGCCATTGCAAACTAAGACAGTGATAGAGAGATTTTAAATAATTCGCTCTAATGAAGGCTTTGAGTTGACAGGTATGTTAGAGATTATCTAGAGGATGTGTCTCAGTTGTAGACAGCACCAGGGAGAATAAGTTAATTGTGAAATTTACCCAGCTACCTAGTGACCCAGTTGGATGGGGAAGCTACATCTTATGACTCACATGGTGCTCTTTCTAATCAGGCCATGCCACTTCCGCCAGATCCAGGGAAATAGAAACCATCAGCAGAGGGAGGCATCCCAAAGATCATCTTCTAATCTCCTATCTCTAGGCAGCTAACAGTGAGATGGTACTAGGATCTTTTAATTATCTGTGAAGGTCATTAGGTATGGAGAGGATCAGCCTCTCTTCAGAAGATGCTCCAGTGTTGAAAAGAGAAATGTTCTTCCTCACTGATAACCAGACCCTGCAAGTTTACCTTGGTTATAATCATCAAAACATAACGTCCAACAGATATTAAGCACCTACCATCTGTCGTGTGCTAAATTCCTCAATAGGAATTCAAATCACTCCTTTTTCTTCTTATAAAAAATCCATGCACTTATTCAACATGTGTTGATCACCATTTTCAAAATGTAAGTTTATTTTAGTTAAAATTTAGAAACTCGTAATAAAAGAGGGTTATAAAATGTGCAAAAAACATATCACAGCAGTTGACCATGGATTGGATATCAGAAAGACCAGGGATAGAGACCAGGTTCTATCACTTACTGATTATATATCTTGGGCAAGTTGCTTTAATATTTTTCACATTTGTAAAATGAAACCACAAAAAATCCACTTCATAGGGTTATTTCAAGAATTAAAATAGATAACTATGAAAAATCTGGCACATAATAAATGCTCAACAAGATATTGTTTTTATTATAGAGTATATGGATAACAAGGAAGAAAAGAAGTTACACAAAAGAATATTCCTTAAAAGAAAAGACTGGAAAATCTTGGTTGGCATAGTATTGATGGTTGCCTTTGTTGATGAGAAGTCAGGTGATTTTTTTTCTTTCTACTTTTCTGTGTTTTACAAATTCCCTATAATCTGTAAACATTTTTAAAATTATTTTTCATATTCTTTTCCACTATCATTTATTACAGGATATTGAATATAGTTCCCTGTGCTATACAGTAGGACCTTGCTGTTTATCCATTCTATATATAATAGTTTGCATCTGCAACATTATTTTTTAACCAAAAATGAAAATTAAACAGTATTGTCAAGATACTTGCTGGTTCACATGTTGGTTATTTAGTTACACTGGTGAGAGGGCTGTGCTTTCCCAGAGCAGTGTCAGACCTAATTATCTCACAACTCTTAGGAAACTTGGGGACCCACTACTTCCTGTACAGTCTATGAGGGCTGCAGGGATATCTGGGTCACAAAGCACTGAAATTTAATACACATGCCATAAACTGACAAACCCAGGTTGTAAACACTTAATTTTATGGGTAAAGACAAACATACACAAAAAATGCTTCAACTGTCTTGATGGTTTTTGCCAGTCATCACACTGAATTCAAAATCTGATAAAATCCACATGCTTTCTAGTTTCCTGGAAAAATGCAGGATAGGTTTTTGCTGTTGTTCCAGGATGCAGTATTATATTTGCCTATGCACGTGGAGTGAAGCACATTCACACAAAGCCTACCTAGAACACTAAGGGCGTCTTCTGGGGCTGCCTGATCTTGCATTCACGTTGGGAAGGTGACATTGAATGATCCATCCTCAGAGCCTCCGCTGTGGTTCTTGCATTGTATTATACAAACGTAGTGTGCTTATAAGCCTCTACCATGTGGCGTGTATAACTGAAGTAAATGGTGGCTTTGAAGGCATATCTTCACCCTCAAATCTTATCAGGCACAAGATTTCTATCAGACACATCACATGCGGCTTCTGTATGTTACATGCGTCCCTTTAGTCTTGTTCTTGATCTCAGAGTTGCTTTCATAAAGTCTTAGTCAATCTTTTATTTTGCATTTTTAAATTATCATTATTTTTGAAAGATGTTTAGCTACTGCATTGTATTGATGCCATGAGGACAAATCTGAATGTTCTTCAGAAGACTTGCTTCCTTGGGTAAAAGCAAGGCAAATTTTGGATCTTGTTACAGCATCAGGGAGAAAACTGAATAACAACTGGTCAGCATGGGGGATAATGGATAACCCCATGGGCTGACTTAGACGTGGAGTGATGCGCTGAACTAAGATGTTAGAGAAAATGTAGACAGAAACGTGGGGAAATAAAACAATTTCAAAGGAGAAGAGTAAACAACATAAGAAAACCTTTAGGTGAAATATGAGACATTTTTGTGAGAATCGGAGCATCGCAAATTCTCATCTGAGGGGTAAATTTTTTGGGTACTTCAAGTGCAATTCTACCTACAGAATGTTCTAAACTTTTTGAATATGAGAGATGCTTTTTAAATTGTGTGGACCCATAAAAGAGAATAGTTGTGGTTTCAGTATTCTCTATTAGCAAACATGTAATGACAAAGTTAAATAAATGCTCACAAGAGCCTGGACCTGTATTTGAGGTTTTGCAGTACTTCATACACTTGTGAGACAGGCTATTATGGTCTAAGCCTATGCTGTGGAGTCAGAAACCGTGAACGTGCATGCCTCTCCTATTTGTCTTCCCAACTCCTTCTTCCTGACATCTAGGGCCTCTCATTTTCTTTTCTTTTCTTTTTTTTGTCTCTTTTTTCTTATTTTTCCCTTTTATTTTATTTTTTGTGGGCAACAGTCATGAGCACAACAAATTGTCTCTTTGGACAGGACCAAGAATTATCATTCTGTCAAAATTTGGGCCAGTTGCACACTTTTTAAAAAATATTTATTTATTTATTATTTGGCTGCCCCGGGTCTTAGTCACAGTATGTGAGATCTTCGTTGTGGCATGCGGGATCTTTAATTGCAGCACATGGGATCTAGTTCCCTGGTCAGGGATCGAACCCAGGCCCCTTGCATTGCGAGCGTGGAGTCTTGGCCACTGGACCATCAGGGAAGTCCCTAGTTGCACACTTTTGTGTGTGTGTGTGTGTGTGTGTGTTTTAAGGATACTTTGTTTTTACCCCCAAAGTAAAGATCCTATCTCTTTCTCAAAACTGTAAAGAAAAAAGACAAAAATATTTCAAAAGCACTTAGTGTTTATCTTTTTGTATCTAAAGAAAAGAAAATGTGTGTGTGTGTGTGTGTATGTGTGTGTATGTGTGTAGGTGCAGAGGCATACATGTGTATACACACACACATACACATTGAACCAAGTACAGAAGCACACACTGACTACGGCAGTTCAAATATGTTGTAAGGCCTCTCATTTTTCACCTAGATCTTAAAAGGAGGGAAAGAGATGAGAGATGGTGACAGTTATCCACATCAAAGTTTCAGCTGCAAAGCCGCCCTGCTTGTGTCCCTGGAGTTGTACCCTGTAAGCATTTCTCTTATGTCTAGGCTTGGTTGGTAGATGGCGCTAGAGAGCCATTGCAGGGCCATGGCGTTTAGCAGGCACTTGTCTGGGTTCCTGTCCTACTGGATGGTGAGTCAGTGCTGCACAGGTGAGCTCCAGCCCACACGTCCCCCACTGGTGGCAGCTTCCACAGGTGGCTCTCTCTGACAAACTTCTTGGCCATCTGCAGGCTGCAGGCTACCCTGGTAACGAAAGGTCAGGATCTCAGCCTGCGAGGTGGTCAGGGGGAGCTCTCCTGGCCCCCACTTCCTTCTCTGTCCACCCTCTCAGCCTAGATGAAGTACGTGATTTTTCACACTCGTTATTTCTGGACCCCTTACTGTCATCTTTTATCCAGTTTAGTAGTTAACCACTTTCTACTAGCTACTAAATTTTTCCTTTCAGACAACACGGACCTTGACAGATAGAGGTGTCTTCTAAATCCTGTGACCAAAGGTGAAGCATTTCTAAGAAGCTAGCCCCACTGTCCCACAAGGAACAGATACAGTGTCAGTCCCCTACTTATTCAGGGCCCTGGTGATTCAACAAGGGACATTTATGTAAGACCACTGGGAACGTATAAAGACAGAGAAAAAGTTTAATTTTATCTATGATTCTCCTAATCTGGAGCTAAGCTCTTGACCTGCTGCCCGTGGACAGACTTCAGGAGTGTCTATATGCCTCCAAAATGTTATGCAAAATAAGATGTGTTTATAGCTTTCTTTATCTGCTTAAAGGGTGTGAGCCCCCTGAAGTATGAATAATCACTGATCTAAAATCTTTAGGGTTGTACTCGTAAAAGGCCATTTATGTAACGGGATAGACATAATCATAGGACTATGGTCTTCACGGGGAATATACAATGAGAAATGGTGAGTAAAGTAGGACAATAAAAACCATTATGATGATATTAGTAGCTCTTAGTGATTCAATGCCTACATTATCCCAGGAGTCAAGGTACATATGTGATGTAGGTATGATGATTTCTACCTTGTAGCTGAAGACACTGCAGCATGGAGAGATTAAGTAACTTTGTTCAGATTCTATAGATATTACATGTTAATGCGGGGATTTATTCTCACTGTCTTCAGAGATCATATTCTCTTCAATACAGAGTGCCTTCCTCTATGTACATTTCCTGACCATCAAGTGTTCAACACTATAAGTGACACAGAAAAAAATATGCTTATTTTGTGAAACTTACACAATACTTAGAATGATAGGAAAAACTCTTGCAAAGAGCTAGGCTAGAATAAAATACACTGTTTCCGAGTAATAGCATGTCCCCACCTGGAGCTGGTGCATATACCACGATCTGGCTGGTCCTCCCTTCCTAAGAACTTGGAATTTTCTAAGAGGTGTCTTTTTCTTCAAAGCTCACAGCAAGTTCCTATCCTTTCATCACCTTCATGAAGATTTTCCTGACTGCTAACTCTATCATTTTTTTCTTCTTAACTCTTGTAAACTAGATTTGAGTCTGTCCAATAGTGTGCAGTGGCTGAGGGTATGGCCGTCAGAAGCACTGTGGGTCTTGCAGGTGGAGGACAGGGTATCTAGTCAAAGTCAGAAAGCAGAAGACCATAGGGGGAGGGATGGAGTGGAAGTCTGGGATTAGCAGATACAAGCTATTATACAGAGAACGGGTAAACAAGGTCCTACTGTATAGCACAGGGAACTATATTCAACATGCTGTGATAAACCATAATGGAAAAGAATATTAAAAAAGAATGTATATATATGTATGACTGAATCACTTTGCTGTACAACAGAAATTAACCCAACATTGTAAATCAATAACAAATTTTTTAAAAGTACAGTAAAAGAAAAGAGATGACTGTAAAAACAAATGGAGAGGCAGGATTACTGAGAGGCCTCAAGGTGGTAAAACAAACAAAAAGTATCAAACCAAAAAGGGAAATGAGCAAGGAAGGGTGATAATCAAAATGACAGCCAGGAGAGCAAAAAGCAGGTATGAGGACCTGTCCTAGGTAAGTGCATCAGGTTTGGATTCTGAGTTCTGAAATGGTGACCTGGTACCCACTGTGTGCATGCTGGGGGCAGACAGGGGTTAAACGTTTCCCATCCATTATGTGGAATCTAGAAAAATGATACAGATGAACTTATTTGCAAAGTAGAAATAGAGACACAGATGTAGAGAACAAACTTATGGATACCAAAGGGGGAAGGGAGGGTTGGATGAACTGAGAGATGGGGATTGACATATATACACTACTATGTATAAAATAGATAACTAATGAGAACCTACTGTATAGCACAGGGAACTCTACTCAATGCTCTGTGGTGACCTAAATGGGAAGGAAATCCAAAAAAGAGGGCATATATGTATACGTATAGCTGACTCACTTTGCTATACAGCAGAAACTAACACAACATTGTAAAGCAACTATACTCCAATAAAAATTAATTTAAAAAAAGTTTCCCACCCATTGAAGGCAGGCTCACTTTCTCTGAATATAGCAGATCCTCAATAACTGTATTTTGAGGATGGTGATGAATCAAGTGCTAAGTTGTATAAGTGTGAGGTTCACGGCAAGGAAAGCATAAGGGACCTGAGAGTTTGAAAGATGTCCTGGGGAGAAGGTGGGATCATGAATGTGCCTGGACAGGGCCAGTACACAGAGCAGATTCCATACTACTCCTTTCCCAATCCCGTGACAAATTCTGCTTAGGAATCATAGCATCTTCTTCTACCCAGTCTGGACCTGGTCCCATGCTTCTTCCTAGCCCTGTGCTCCAGGAAGCCACAGACAATCTAGTGAAGTTAACACAGGCAAGACAGGGACATAGCAGGTTCATACTAGTACACCCTACTGGTGGTTCCAATTTTATAACTTTGAAACTTCCTAATTTTGGCTATTTAGCCGCAGAACCCTTAAGTCTCTCCCTGGAATGTAGGATTGCCTGCTTGGCTTCCAGTTCCACTGGGCCTCCCCACAGCAACTCAAGGGTCTATTGTCCACACAGCCTGGGGGTTCCAGGACCCTGCTCCACTTCTGAGAGTCAGTGAAACATGTTGAGTATCACCCTGGTTTAAGATGTTGGCCCTACTTGTGAGCTTGGAGAAAGATGGCGAGTTTGTGGCTGAACCAACAGGGAGTGATGGAGAAAAGCAGCTCAGCGAGTATGGGAGAAACACAGAATGAAAAGGCAAAGCATAGAGGAGGAGATGCACAGAGTGAATTCCAGAAAGAGTAAATATTCTGGGCCTGGCTAGAAAAGAAGCAATGGTCAGAAACTGGGAAATCAACCTATAGATGTTAGGAGATGATTATAAAGGATTCAAAGCCCAAGCAGGAACTTTGCCATCTGTCTTGCAGGAATACAAGAGCCACTGGCTGCAGAGTTTCTGGGGAGGTACTTAATCCCTACACAGAACTCTCAGCCATCTCCTTAAACTCAGGAGGAAGAGCTTGACAGCCAGTGCCAGAGACCGGACATGCTGAGAGCCATGTGATGAGTAGGAGCTCCTGCCAAGATCATAGCCATCTTGGTATAAGGAGATAGGCTCCTCCCAGACACTCTGACCTCCACTGCCATCTTTCTTCCTCTTGCCAAAGGCAAGGATTTGGCCCAAAGTTCCTACATTGCAAGAGATACTCAAGAGAGGTGTATTTGGCAATTAGCAAACCACAAGGGGCCGTTTCTGGAAGACCTGATAGATCATCTCCAATTCCCAGGTAAGTGGTGCTATTCACACATCTGCCCAAATTTCCCCTTTTTTTTTTTTTCAGTTTGACATGAAAGTCATTCAGGACCCTAGGAAAAAATAGCAGTATAATAAAAATGAATAAAAGCTGATGGTGTAGTGCTTTCCAACAGAAAGGGAAGAAGGCTGTGAATGACATGGCCACTGACTACATATCATTGACTTTCTCCAGTCCTGAGCATAAAGTATCTTTTAGCAGAAAGTGTGGATAATAACGTCTGCCCCTGCCTACCTCTCACAGATATTTCAGGACAGAGGAACTAATATGACTGGGGTCCATCTGTCATCCCTCCATTTACTGCCCTTCTGGCATTACCATGGTGATTTGTGGCATTGTCTCTAAGAGAGTTCTTGAAAGAAGATGTCTTCAAATGAAGGGACAGTCATGGTCATTATTATGGGGGAAAAAAGCATAAAAGGAACATGCTCAGCTCATTAGTTGGAAGTTTTGCAGAGAAGGACAGCACCTGAGTTGATTTCGACTTTCATTTAGCCCCATTTTTCAAAAGGCATTTGCATATTCAAATGGCAGGGAAGCAGGAGGTAAAACTGGTAGGATGAGTGGTTCCCTCCTACACTGTGGGTGGGTATGGAAAATGGTACAGACTTCAACAGTATGAATTGAGCCAAAAATGCATAATAACTGACCCAACAATCTTCATTTCGGGTGATCCATTCTAAATGTCAGAAAATTATTTCAGTGTTATGTTTGTAACCACAATATTATTTTAGGCAATAAAAATTCAAACAACTCAAACTTTAATGCAGTAGAATCTTGAATGAACTGTGGTGAATGGACTTAATGTAGAAATTACATTTGTAAAGAGATTTAAAAGGTTTAGTAACAATTTTAAAGACACAGAAAATACTTTAAGAAAAACATTAACCATGGAAAGCAAGATATAAAATTGTCAATAAAATATGGTCTATGTTATATCAAATATACAATTAAAACCTGAAAATGAAATACGTGTAGATGAGAACAGTGTTTTTCTCTCTGGCTGGTTAGGTCTTCTGTATATTCCAAATGGCATCCATAACACATAGAAATGCATATTTTTAACATTCTAAAGATGTTTTCTTTAATAACGTCAAGTAACGATCGAGCTAAGAAACAGTCACCTTAGAAATGAAAGTCATAACACTGATTTAAGGTAGAATCATTTTCAGAGAGGATGACGATTTCATTGTTATTTTTTTTAACTTTGTCACATTATTCCTCACATGACCTTGAAACTGTTTAGTTTCACTTTGCCCAAAGACAGAAAGAAAGCCACTTCTCTGGAAGCTAACAATTTTAAAATAATTTTTTCCAGGGTATGAGGAGCTTACGACCTAGAAGCAGGTGATGTGAATGTCAGACTGCTCAAATGGCAGGAATGTGGAGAGAGAAGACTTGATAGGTTAGCTGCTTTTTCAAATAATTCCTTCCATCAAGGGAACGCATCATTTATCACGGAGCATACTCACAGAGATGAAACATGATCCCAGGGATAAGCTGAAGAGATTAGTTTTCACTAGACACTGGGAATTTTTCTCTGAGTGATTTTCATGAGCTTCTGGGTCACAGGCAGGTAAGACAAAGGTTGCTGTCACTATGTATGCGTATGTTCATGGGCACATGCACATACGCAGATGTGAATGTGTACGTGCTCTCATGTGTACACTTATCCTTATCTCTTGGCTTCTTCAGAGCTTTAAAAAATAAACAACCAAACTCAACAAGTTGCATGGCAGCAGAGATGCAAACAGAAGACCGTAACATTCACAAAAGCCCACTTAGTACGCCTGTTACACCCAAGTCCACTGGGCAACATCTTTCTTAAATGCCTTATGTTAAAGGAGTCCATCATTTGACCAAATCTGGACTAAAGCTAGGCATTAAATTTCCTCTGAGATCGATAAGTTTGCAATATATTTACCCAAAACATGCTTCATGATTTCTACAGTGTGGGAATAAACTAAACTTCAGATTCAGGAGGCAAAACTTGAGCTGTCTCCAATCTACTTTTATTATTTGTTGGGATCATAAAATGCAATAACTCTATGTGAGTCATTGATTATATACCTAAGATGACAAACAAATATTGGTTTGTATGCCAACTTCAGTTGAATGGATTGGTAGAAATGTTCCTTAATAATACCTTCAACATATTGGGTGCTTACTGTGGACCTTACATTGTGTTAAACACATATTTAATCATCACAATAACAGGTTGAGGTAGGGACTATAATTGTCCCATTTTACATGTATGAAGATACTGAGGTTTGGTAAATTGCCCAAGGCCCCATAGCTGAGTGAGCTGTTGAGTGAGATTAGGAATCTAAGTGATTTATCAACACTTATGTAACTGTTGGTGCTGCCACGAACAGTGGATTGAGAAGACTGCGAGGTTTCCCTCTAGGCGAAGTGGAAATGAATTTGGTGAGGGTTTATTAATTTCAGCCATGAAGTTGGGGGTAGCATCATACATGCTTTAGCCATCACCCATCCAGTTATTTGGAGACAAAGGCACAGGAGCAGATTTACATGGTCAATTAGCTCCAAAGCCAATTCTATAACCACAGTCCTGCTAATGGCCATTTGCCTTTATCTCCCCTCCCACTGAAGGCAAAGTCAAGGTATATGAGCATTTCTCCTATGCCTTTCTTTTAAATGAGAAATAATCATTTTAACACCTACAATTAAGCCATCTCCCAGACAATCACGTTACTCTCCTTGTCTCTGGGAGAGGGGATGCAACACTCCGAAAGGAGAGCTCCAAGAAAGCATCATTTCTTATGAAGTGGAAGCTATGAAATTAATCATTTTCAGGAAACTAGCAAGGCATATATTTCTTATATTATGTATATAATAATCCACATTACAGGTACTGTACACACACTTCAACGGGCCATTTATTTTCTGATTGTTTGTTATATGGTGCTGTATTAGCATAGGGTGGGAGATTTGAGGTAGTGAGGTACTTTTTATGTCTACCTTAAGCTGTTAGTTTTACTGCGTCTCGGGATGTGTAAGGTTGTCTTGTAGTCAAATCGAGCTATGAAGACTAAATTGAATTATCCCCATGGAACAGATGTTAAATCTCCAGGGGGTGGGCAGGTCCCACAAGAAAGGAATGACAAATTGCAATGAGGATGCTGCATAAATGCAGCCTGCTGGAGACATTTGTGTTGGATGAGGCCAAGGCTGGTGCTTCTAAGTCTTGAATCACCTTTTGTAATTGATGGGTATCACCTTACCCTTGCTGCCTGATTTGTGGATTCCTTGAACCTCCTGCTCAACTCTGAACTTCCCCACACTCCATAAATGTGAGAGAGTCTGTGAACACTGGAAAAGGACAAAAACACCATCCCTCTCAAAAGTTCTTACTTAGCACAGCTGTGGTTTAGTGACTTGGAACTAAGCTGACTTTGTAGCTGGTACCATATCTTTGGGGAAACTTTAAGCCTGAGTAGGGGAATAAAAGAGTTTGTACTTGTAATTAACAGTGCAAACCACATGGAATTCCTAAAGGAAAAAGATTAGGTATATAAATGAGTGTGTGTGTGTGTGTGTGTGTGTGTGTGTGTGTATTTCTAGTAATAGGAATTTTCACCTAAACAAGGAAATAGAAGCAATTTGGAAGAAAAATAATGGTTTTATCCCCCCTTTGAATTGAGAAGCTTAAAACTAAAGGTTCTTTACATGCAAAGTAAAACAGTTTTCCTGAGATTTTTTTCCCCAAGTACATTAGTGATAAATGGATTCTTTGTGCTTCATATTAACAACACTGCCAATTAAACTCTGAGGAATAAAGTATGGTAGCAAGGTTTTAGGCAGCTTGGTAAGTGCTCCAGTAGCTTAAAAATCAATGACACATTTATTACAATCGTGGTTAGTGATTCTCTCCACAAAGGAGATGATGAAGGCCACCAATATTCAGAAATTCATGTTTTTCTCCTTGTTCTCCCTGATTTCCCCCTTTTTTGCTCTGTATATTCAGCAACTTATTATTTAATATATCTTATCATTTAATATATTTTCTAACACATAATGTATGTTTGGAGTTTTTTTATGAATGTTGCCACAGTATAATAGAGAAGAACAAATCTGACTCCATACTGGATCTTTTTTTTTTTTTTTACTTTAACCTTTGTATTCTATTGCTTTTGCTACAAGTTAAGAATGTTGCCCATAGCCTGAAACATACAGGATAGCCCATTCTCAAGACTCTGAGCTTTAAAGTTATAACACTTTTCCATTAATATAGATAAAAAGTTGCAGAACATAGAATAACATTTGTCTTGTTGGAAGGTTACAGGAATATCGTGACCCGAACTAAGTGGATGGCTCGAAAAACAAAGGATTCTGACACCAAGAAGTTTGTACCAACCAGCCACACTCCCTCCCATTTTAGTATAAGAGAAGCCTGAATTCTAACTTGGAGAAGACGGTTCTTTGGGGCACGAGGCCACCATCTTCTCTTTCTGCTGGCTTTCCAAATAAAGTCACACTTCCTTGCCCCAACACCTTGTCTCTAGATTTTTTAGCCAATCATGTGGTGAGCAGTACAAGCTTGGACTCGGTAACAATAGGAATTGCAGTTATTTATATCTAAGGCTCAGGCTCTCACACTTTTGAGGCCCAGTTTTTGAACAATGAAAGTGAGCAATGTTTTCTTCAGTTCCTTGTGGTTTAAATTTGTTTCATCAACTCTTGTCACAATGAAGTCAGTGCTGTCCTGCCTTTCAGGTATGTTGATATTCATGACATCAGTCCAAGCCAAACGCCTAGTAGTGTTTGATCCCACTGTTTTAGCAGATTAAGTTCAATGAAACAGGTATGTTATAAAATATTTTGGGGGAATAATATGGGAGAGTGATGGGTATGAATATGCTTTCCATGGTTCAAGTCTCCTTATCTAGACTCAAGCAAAATATCATTAGCAAGCTAGTGCTTAGTTTAATTAGATAATGAACAACCTTAGTACATGTGGGTAACATCGTCAAGAGTCTTGAGCCTGAGCCAGGGACAACCCTTTAAAACATTACAACCGTCAACCCAAGTGTGATTGTCCTCAAGCAAGCCTGTTTCACACCCTGGAAATCAATAACTACTTAAAAAAAATGTGTTAACATATAGAACCCCCAAACATAAAATATTCATTACTGGTTAAACTTATCAAGGGAAAAGTAGACCTCAAGGTCATTTAAATTCCAGTTTGCCAGATAGTCCAATGACCAGATTGCAAGGAAAATCACTATTTGCCTGTCAATGATAGAGTGGCCTACTCTTATGAAAGGTTTTAAAATAATGTGAGTTTAATGGACTTCTGCTTCTGGGAAGATGGAGTAATGTGATTTCCTCTATTTCTCCCACCAAGTACAACCAAAAAACCCTGAACATTATATATAAAGAAAATTTAGGAAGACTCTAAATGGTGGAAAGAAGAAAGCAAGCATATACTAGGATCTTAAGACCCAAGGAGCAACGTTGGAGGTTTCCCTAGATTTTTCTTTTGCTTCTATATCCTAGACTTGCTGCTGAAGAAGCCAGCAACACAGAGAGACCAACTGGGGCAGACAAAATATTAGCCCCCATTTAGAAGCCTCGTCTTTCAAATCCAAGGTCCAGGAAAGAAACAACAGAATAAGGCAGAATACATTTAGACAATAATTGCTCTATACCAGCCAACAAAAATCTTAAAAAAAAAAATTATGGCCACACTACCATCCAGCCATACTGTAACAAGGTGTCCAAAACCTCCAGCCAGGGAGGTGTCAACAGAGACCAAGTATGGAGCCTGGATTTTATTCCTTGTCACATAATAGCAAGCCTCTCCCTTTAGTATCAATGGTGACCACATGCCTAGTGGAGTCTTGATGTTCACCTCCCCCCACACCAGGCAGTAATGAGGGAACCCACCCACTCCTTGCAGGCATGGTGCCAGAGATGGCTTGAGAGAGTCAGAACTTTAACCACCAGAGTCCCCCCCCGCCAACACACACATGCTGTGATGTCACTGGAGGTCACACAGAGAGGAGTAATGAGGTTTACCTACCCCTCCCAGTCAGAGAGTATCCATGAAGAGCTATCAGGGAACCAGAATTCTCACCCCTCTACACCTAGGAGTAACAAGGAGCCTCCCTTGTCAATGGAGGTTTAGTGGGAAATCTGGATTCTACCCCTGCCTAGCAGTACTGAGGCAAAATCCACCTTTCCCCTACTGGAACAGTGTCAGAGGAAGACAGCTAAAACATAGGATTAAATAGGATTCATCATAATACCTAAAATGTTCAGGTTACAGTAAAAAATGTCTTGTTATACCAAGAAACAGGAAGATCTCAGATTGAATTAAAAAATACATTCAGTAGATGCCAACACTGAGATGACAAAGATGTTAGAATTATTTGACAAATATTTTTAAGCAGTCATTATAATGAAAATCCTTCAAATAACAATTGCACATTTGAGACAAATAAGAAAATAGAAAGTCTCACTAAAAAATAGAAAGTCTTATTTAACAAGGAAATAGAAGATGTAAAGAAAAATCAAATGAAAATGTTAGAACTGAAAAATACAATATCAGACATGAGAAAATAATGAATGTGCACAATAACAAAAGGAAGGGAATAAGAAAAAGAATTAATCAACTTGAAACTCTAACAATAAAAACTACCTAATTTGAACAACAGACAACATAGACTGAGAAAAAAATGAACAGAGGAACAGGGACCTGTGATTTTATAAGGAAAGATCAAGCATTCATATCTCTGGAATTCAGGAAGGAGATGAGAAAGAAAATGGCTGAAAAAATACTCAAATAAATGGCAGAATATTTCCCAAGTTTGGTGAAAGATGTAATCCCTCAGATTCAAAAAACTCAGTGAAACCCAAATAGGATAACCCAAAGAAGTCCACACCACGACACATCAAAGTCAAACTTATGAAAACTAAAAAAAAAAAAAAAAATACTGAAAGCAGTAAGAAAGAAATTACATCTTATCTGTAGAGGAAAATATCAAATAACAGTGTATTTGTCACCAGAAACAATTGAGGGGCTCAACATTTTTCAAGTGCTGAAAGAAAACAACTATGAACCCAGAATCTTATGTCTAGGGAACAAAGGCTTCAAGAATGAAAGAGATATCAAGACATTATAAGATGAAGGAAAAGTTAGGGAATTTGTCATCAGTATACACACCCTAAAAGAATGGAAGTTCTTTAAACAGAAAAGAGATTACAAAAGAAGGAATCTAGGAAAATCAGGGAGGAAGAAAGAACAACAATAAGCAAAACTATGAGTAAATACAATATGCTTTACATTTTCTCTTGAGATTTCTAAATTGTTTGATGGTTGAATCTGTCACACATTTGAGCCCTAACATACCAACAACTTCAACAGCCAAAAAAAATTACTGTATGATTCTAAAAATATAGGGAGAAAATAATAATTAAGAACATTATATAATAAAGTTACTTAAGATAGTTATATAATAAACAGGGAAAGGTAAAGGAACTTAAAGGGATGTAAGGTTTTTACACTTCACTAAAATTGATGAAATATCAGTAAACTGTAATAAATTATATGTTTATAATATAATGCCTAAAGAAACCATTAACAAAAGCTATACATAGAGATATATTCAAACACAAGATAAATCAAAATAGAGTTCTGAAAATCATTCAAGAAACACACAGGAAGGTAGAGAAACAAAATAAAAAACAGAGAGAACAGACAAAAGAAACAAACAAAAATATATATTTGAGCTCTAATACATCAATAACTTTAACGTTATATGTAACTGGTTTAAATGCACCAATTAAAAAACAGAGGTTGACAGAGTGGATTAAAAACCATGACTGTACTATTTACTGTCTACAATAAACTCACTTCAAATATGATATAGGCATATATATTTATATTTATATATTTTTTCTTCCATTCTTTTACTTTTATCTCTATCTATCTATCTATCAAATATATAACAAAAGAAAGCAAGAAAGGTTATATTAATATCAGATTAAGTAGATTTAGAGCAAAGAAAATTATCATAAACTGAGAAGAACATTATGTAATGATAAAAGGGCCCATCCACTAGCAACACATAGCAAACCCTGTGTTTGTACCAAACAACAGAGCTGTAAAATATATGAGGCAAAAACTGATAGAACTGGAAAGAGAAATAGACAAATCCACAATTATAGCTGGAAATGTCCACACCATTGATCATCTACTATGTGCAAAGCACCAGTACTGTGAATGCAGTAGTGAAAAAGAAAAGTTCCTTGTCCTCATGAAACTCATGATCTATTGGGGAAAGACAAATACTAGTTAATTAATTTTTTTTAACTTGCCAGCATAATAAGTAGTACAAAGAGAATCTCAAAAACACCAAAATTGTAACCTCTCTTCTTCAAAATGCCCTATTTTTTAACAACAATAAGTAGACAAATATATAATTCCGAAGATGTAGAATTTAATAGAATCTGTGGTTCTATTGTTGCATTTCCCAGGGATACCAAAGAGATTCATGTCAGTCCAGTGTAGACTGAAAACCCTGCCCACAGATGGCACAAGCTCACAACCAGGAAGATAGAATCCTGTAGGTGCCTCTAATGTATTTATTTCTCCCCAAAACAATTCACACCAATTCAGTCCCTGCTTTACCTCCAGTTTCACCTGGGAGTCTGATAAGACTTCCAAGAGTGTAATGTAAACATATTATGAGAAGGGGTCAAGGTTAGGATGGGGAAAGCAAGACTTACCCCAAAGTGTTAGAAACCATCAAGCTGAGAAGGATGCTGACTTACCACGGTGTAGATCTGATGCTTCCGCCTTTTAGCCAGGTCAATTATGTTTACTCCATTGTAGTAAAGGTTTTCGATACATCCGTGGAAGTTTTTCTTTAAAAAGGTCCCAGGTTTGCCTGGTACTGGAATTCCTCCAAAACTAAGCTTTATGAGAAAGAAAAAAAGTCAACTCTTAGTTATAAGCTCTGAACGAACAGGAAAAGGAAAGTAAGCAAGTGAATTTCAGAAGATTCAACTGTAGCATGAGCCAAGTGGCTCAAATAATTATAGATGCCACTTGATTACACATTTAAAAGGATACTGATTAGGCCACGTAAAAATAACTATAATTGCTTGCTTTTTAAGAGCTTATTTTACAAAACTGTTTTACTTCCTTTCTGAACCCTTCTAATACTAAATAAAACAATAATTTACAGAAGGAGGAAAAAAGAAAAGAAAATCAACATCTTTATATTTATCTCTTATACAAATATCTGAGAGCGTACAAAGAAAAACCAAGGGACAAACAAAACATACCGCTATTCAGACCTAGTTTATTCTGCATTGTACCAAAAACACCTTATGAACACAGTTGTTCCCAAATTACTTTTATAAAGACGAAAATTAGGAAACAATTAAAATATCCCATACATTTAAATAAATGGAGGAAAAAATCGAGAATTGATATGATAGACTCCTACTTAGTTAATAATGGTGCTGAGTAAACATTTGTTATAAAGTGGAAAATGAGTGGAATGTTGATTGAAAAATTCAGGGGTTATAACTGGGTATAAAGTATGATGTCAACAACAAAACATGTGCTTACAATTTAGACTTGAAGAAATACACTGAACTATTAATGATAGTTGTCTCTGGGAAGGATATGGGTTACTAGTTTTCTCTACCACTTTTCTTTCCAGTAAAAATTACTACAAATTACTTGTGGAATGGAAATATTCTTTTAAAAAGAAATCTGATTTGGTATGAATATTCCTCCTATTGTACAAGAGAAGCAGAATACTTTCTCTAATCATGTTTATCCCAACATTATTTAATGAGTAACCCAGTTTTTCTTCAATGCTTTGAAATGTTACCTTTAGCATGTATTTAAACTATTTGAATGCTTAGTGTATTTCAGGACGATTTGTTCTCCCAATCAGAATGTCTTCGCCTCATATGAATAGCTACAGATAAAGCAAAGCTTACTTCCAGATGTCTACTTTTTTTCCCCATAAGTTCCACACTATTTTTAAAAAATTGTTTCTTTACGGGCTTCCCTGGTGGTGCAGTGGTTGAGAGTCCGCCTGCCGATGCAGAGGACACGGGTTCATGCCCCGGTCCGGGAAGATCCCACATGCCACGGAGCGGCTGGGCCCATGAGCCATGGCCGCTGAGTCTGCGTGTCCGGAGCCTGTGCTCCGCAACGGGAGAGGCCACAACAGTGAGAGGCCCGCGTACCGCAAAAAAAAAAAAAAATTGTTTCTTTACACATTGTAATATATGATAAGAGTGATTAATCCTGCTGCCCACTTCTATTTACCATTGTTTTAATCTAGATAATTATTTGATATTTTTGACTACTTTAATTTTAAAGTTTAATTTCAAAATAATTTTATTTAAAATAATCTGTTGGAATTTTGAGAATTTGTTATTTCCATAAACACATTTACTTGGAGAAGAATAAACATTTTTGAAATATTTCATCTTCTTATACAAGAATCCAGTGTCTTTTTCTATTTTCAAAATATTTTTGGTAAGGCCCTTCACTTAAGGTTATTATTTTATTTCTCTCGTTCACATATTCATCATTAACTTAATTCCAGTGAATTTCAAGCATTTAAAAACTTCCACTGTATGGAATCTAAAAAACAAAACAAAAATGCGAACACCTCATAGATAAAGAGAACAGATTTGTGGTTGCTAGAGGTGGGGGCGTGGGGAGTGGGCGAAATGGGTGAAGAAGGTCAAAAAGTACAAGCTTTCAGTTATAAAATGAATAAGTCACTAGATGTAATGCACTGCGTGGAGATTATAGTTAATAATACTGTATTGTATATTTGACAGTTACTAAGGGAATAGCTCTTTAAAATTCTCAACACAAGAAAAAAAATGTTGTAATTATGTGTGGTAATGGATGTTAAATAGATTTAGTGTGGAGATCATTTTACAATATACACAAATATCAAATCATTATGTAATACGTCTGAAACCAATATAATGTTATATATCACTTATGTCTCAAATTCCAGTGTAAATGAATTGTTTTCATTAATTAAACATTTATCAAGTAAATTATATACACATCCCATTGTTTTCTCTATCCAGATACTCGTATATTAAATAATGTACATTTTAGTTAATTTCATACAACTTTTCAAAGAAATAATCAGATGACATATTTAAAACACTTTACTCTTTTCAAGCCAAATTGTATATATTTTTTTGTTTCATTGTCCTGATCAAAACTTTCTAAAATATAGCCAAAACTTTTTAAACAACAATAAATAAAAATTATGGTATAGAACTTTGGAAAAAAGCCAAAAACAAACAAAAAGGAACAGTACTTTTGTATATTTCCCAGTACATAGAATACTGATTCTGAACCCACATCACATTAGATATCCTTTAATCCCGTTTACACATAAATTATTTAGTTGCTTATTTCTTGTTTGTTTGTTTGAAATGAGAAATGAATGCTCGGTTTTATCTATTGACTGGTCTTTCAAAAATTCATGTGACAGAATACAAGGTATTTTACATTTAATCTATTGATGAGTTGAATTATATTAATAGATCAGAAATTAATAGATTCTCTGATTGAACCACACTATTTGTCTTGAAGTATATGTGCTCATATTTTAAATAGTAAATGAATTTGAGCTCTAGTTTTCTTCTTTTGCCAAGTGTTTAGATCATGCCTAAATGTGTCTCTGAGTAAAACTCTGGGAGTTTTATCTTTGACTCTATTGAAAAATGACTCATAACTCTTGAGAAATATTCTGGAAAACTGAAAAAAAAATGAACTTGTTAATTCCACAAATACTTTGTAAAACTACTGCTCTGATAACTTCCTTGTTGACTTATTGCAGTATTCCAATGTTTTCAGTTTGAGTCATGTAGATTTAAAAAGACTCACTTCCCTTTTGTAATTGTATAAATCAAATTTATAAGGTAAAAATAAAGTTGACTATTTGTTACTTTTGTTTATTTTTTTAAAAACTTTATTATGTTAGAGCAGTTTTAGTTTCACAGCAGAATTGAGAGGAAGGTAGAGAGATTCCCACATACCCCCTGCCTCTACACATGCACAGGACCCCCCGTTACCAACAGCTTCCACCAGTGGTTTATTTCTTCCAACTGGTGAGCCTACAATCACACATCATCATCACCCAAAGTCCAGAGCCTACATTATGGTTTACTTTTGGTATTGTACATTCTGTGGGTTTGGACAAATGGAAAATGACATGCATCCACCAGTACAGTATCATACAGAATAGTTTGCCTCCTCTAAAAATCCTGTTCTCTGTCAATCCATCCCTCCCCCAGCCCTTTACTCCAATCCCTGGCAATCATTGGTCTTTTTACTGTTTCAATAATTTTGCCATTTCCAGAATGTCATATTGTTGGAATCATATAGCATGTAACCATTTCAGTTTGGCTTCTTTCACTTAGTAACATGAATTGAAGGTTCCTCCATGTCTTTTTATGGTTTGATAGCTCATTTCTTTTTAGCTCTGAATAATATTCCATTGTCTCTATATAGCGCAGTTTGTTTATACATTCACCTACTGAAGGACATCTTTGTTGCCTCCAAGTTCTGACAGCTATGAATAATGCTGCTGTAAATATTCATGTTCAGGTTTTTGTGTGGACATGAGTTCTTATTCTTTTCTATAATTTATATAATTATAAATATATCACTATATATAATTTATACATAATGAAAATTTTATTCTTTTAATTTTTTTGGCCATTTTCCTCAATTTTCAAAAAAAAATAATGTTGTACTTCACTCATCTGTGATTTAGGAAAATATTAGTCACGGGGCAATATTTGAAAAGGAGAGAAGAAAATAAAAAACCTTTCTTTTAAATAGAAAAAAAAAGCATTTGAAGGATCTGGGGTAGAGCCTTTTTTAAGTGAAATATTATGGAGGATAGTATATATTATAAAACTGTAATTTCCCATTACATGAAAGGAGAGCAAAACTCTTTCCAGTCTGGGTAGAGGATGTTAGGAGAAAATTGGCAGAGATAAGAGTTACATGGTGTGGGACCTGCTCTTTGGGTCTCTCTGGGAGATTGAAATTTGATGAGCTTTAGGTAAATGAGGATGGAGGCCACAAGATAGATTTTGGAAAACTCAGGGAGTTATTTCTCCCCTGATTCCTACAACAATGATGACTGTAAGCTTATTAAAGAGGCTTCAAATTCAGCATGGCCTCAGAACAAAACTTGGCTGGAAGACAGACAGGTTAGCAATGGCTGAGAAGCAGCAACATGGAAGTTTCTGAGGGCTGCTTCTCAACGGCCTGATCACTGAAGTACTGTGTGAAGTAGACTACTGAGGTCCCCAGGGCTGTGAGAGCAGAGGAGTAATATGGATGGACTGAGGATATAAGTGTGTCAAAGGCTGGTAGCTGATACGGAGGTCCAAGTGTCCAGGAGACTAGACCTCACACAGCCTGAGCCCATTGCAGGTACCATGAACAGCAGCTACAGAGGCTGACACTTTACTCCCATGCTGGGCTATCCACAAGCCCGCAGCCTGTGACCTGCCCATGGAAACCAAAAGGAGGAGCAAGAAGAAACCCCAATATAATAGGCATTAACTAGTTATCATTCTTCAACACGGTTAGATTTTTCTGCTATCAGGGGAAGCAGGGGCCGATAAGCATATTGAATTCAGGTAGGGAGAAGAAGCAAAATTGCATTTCTGCACGTTTGAATATGAGATTAAATTTTTAACCTGTTTTATATTTTAAATTTTTCATGTAGTTGAGAATATGAGGCTATAATTGTATTATTGAATTATAGATTTAGTTCATTATCAGATTAGTTAGAATGGAAAAACTTGCTTCATATATTACTGATTTTCTTTCCTGCATATATAGTATTGATTTTTCTAAATACTTCATAAACACTTGTAGGCTATACTTGGTATATACCTACTAATTTTACATTAATAATTATATCCATCAGATCATTTACATTCATAATTTTATCTGATTTATCAAAGTTCTGTGAGCGAACATCAAAATCTTGCTCTTAACTATGTTTTTGTCCATCAAGCCATCCACACAATGATCCCTGCTATGCATGACCTGGGAGGGTCAAATGATTATAGCAAATGTTGGCAAAAATTGAATACTGATCATATTCAAGCTCTTCTCCTGCTGAGTTCAGTTGGCATCTGAGTCTCACCCAAGTTCCCAACACTGGCTTTTCTCCTTGAACTCTGCCCATTAGTTTATTCTTCTAGCAACATAACTGGAAAACCAATAACCACCTCCTTCAGCCTTGCTCTTGGGCCTCTGAGTCCCAGAAAATGGCCTCTGAGTCCCTACAGCTCACGTCAGGACAGTATCAGTCAACATCTAACCGCTAGAAATGAACTGTTTTGGTTTTTTGTATTTGATTGATATTTTATTTCATATATATATATATATATATCTGTTTAGTATAGGTGTTTTTAATTAGAAACCACAACATTTAGTACTTTACAATAGCCTTTATCTTTTTATCTTAATTTTTAATTTCAGTGGTACTAATTTTTCTACCTCTGTTTTCAGTTTACATAAATTTAACTGGGTATCTTTGTCCCCAGTTCCAACTTTAAAAAAATAATCATTTTGGTGTTTTCTGCCATACATGTGTTAACTGAAAACCACATATCATATGACTGGTGTTTGTTTATTAAGCAAATATGAGACTACTTACCACTTGAGGGAACTTAGAAAAAAATTTTTAATAATGCTGTATTCTTTTTTTTTAATTTCTTTGGTTTTTTTTGGCTCTTTGGGTCTTAGTTGTGGCACTCAGGGTCTTCGTTGAGGCGTGCAGGATCTTTCGTTGTGGTGCAGGCTCTTCATTGTAGCACGTGGGCTCCTCTCTAGTTGCGGCACGCGGGCTCTCTCATTGTGGTGCACGAGCTCAGTGGTTGTGGCACGTGGGCTTAGTTGCCCCACAGCATGTGGGACCTTAGTTCGCTGACCAGGAATCGAACATCTGTCCCCTGCATTGGAAGGTGCATTCTTTACCACTGGACCACCAAGGAAGTCCCTAGAAAACTTTCAAGTGTATTGCTATAATTATAAAGATGATCAATATTGCTTTATTCTACTGTGTTTGTTAATTTTTGATTATTGTCTCTTTTATGCTTTTTCCTATGTAGACTGTGTAATGTTTAGTTTTTTTTTTACATCTTTATTGGAGTATAATTGCTTTACAATGTTGTGTTAGTTTCTGCTATATAACAAAGTGAATCAGCTATACGTACACATATATCCCCATATCCCCTCCCTCTTGCATCTCCCTCCCATCCTCCCTATTCCACGCCTCTAGGTGGTCACAAAGCACCGAGCTGATTTCCCTGTGCTATGTGGCTGCTTCCCACTAGCTATCTATTTTACATTTGGTAGTGTATATATGTCCATGCCACTCTCTCACTTTGTCACAGCTTACCCTTCCCCCTCCCAGTGTCCTCAAGTCCATTCTCTACATCTGCATCTTTATTCCTGTCCTGCCCCTAGGTTCTTCAGAACCTTTTTTATTTTTTTTTTAAGATTCCATATATATGTGTTAGCATATGTTATTTGTTTTTCTATTTCTGACTTACTTCACTCTGTATGACAGACTCTAGGTCCATCCACCTCACTACAAATAACTCACTTTCATTTATTTAGTCTTTCTAAAAAACTGACTTTGAAGATAATCCTGTGATTATCTAGCTTTTCAAACTACAGTTTTGGATTACTGTCTACGAAGCCCAGATTTTTTTTTTCTCCAATCCCAACTTGTTTTGAATTTTGATTACTTAAAATATTATTATTATCAATTAATATGCACATTTATTTTTCCACTTTGAAACTCTTTTTTAAAGAAATTCTATTTTGTGACAATTTGTTACAAAATTGCATAAATTTTTGAGCTGCATCAACATCCATCTTTAGCTTTTCACAGTGAAGTGGTTAGAATCACTGTTTCAGGAGCTTCTCTGGCTGGATTTAAAACCAGCTCTGCCCTTCTGTGGGACCTTGAGTAAAATACCTAACTCTTGTGTGATTTATTTTCCTCATACATAAAATGAGGATAATGATAATACTGATCTCATATAAACAATGTAGTTTGATTGGATTAATGTGAAAATTGAAAGATTTCCTACCAAGGACCTACTCTATAGCACAGGGAACTATATTCAATATCTTGTAATAATAACCTAAAATGGAAAAGAATCTGAAAAAGAATATATATATACAATAGATATATACATATGCACATAAGTATATATATGAATCACTTTGCTGTACACCTGAAACTAACACATTGTAAATCAACTATACTTCAATTAAAAAAAAAAGATTTCCTACCCTGAGACATTTTGAAGGGCTGGCATGTAGCCTTTGCTGTTTGCAGGATTGTTCTTACCAGCAGCAATTTCTCAGTTAAGAGGTTCTTCCAAAACAGTATTTTGCAGGCTTATTTTCAACAATTTCTGAAGAAAAACTATATGGATACTAATTTTGCTAATATTTTACAGTCTGAAGTTTGCTATATTTTACACTGATGTTTTACATCAATAGCAACTAAACCAAGTAACTTTTCTTTTTTTAATTAATAAACAAATACACATTTTCTCTGAAGTCCTGTAGAAGTTTCCTTCTGGTTTTCAGATTTTCAGAACACTGGAATTAAATATGTTGTGTCCTCCTTTGAGAAGGTCCTTTGATCATTTCTAGCTTGATATTTATTTGAGAGGGAAAAGGAAAAAAGAAAGAGAGAGAGAACTTGCTAGAACTATCTGATCAGTATCTATTTTCAACGAATTTTTTCAAATTTAGGAAAACTGGTCATTGAACTGTTGAGTGTCAAGTTCTATGTAACTTGTTCTTTGGGTAGGAGGCATATTTCAGGCTCACGTTCTTCTGCACTCTTCTTATTCAGTCGGCATTCTAAAAAGTATTGTTTATTTTTGTTTATTTATTTGATTTCCTAAATGTCTATTCTCAGTTACTTCAGTGGCTGTGTTGTATAAACTATTCTCTTCAACATCTCATAAATATACCTCTATTGTGTTTATAACTGCCCCTGTACTTTCTTTAAACTCGAATGGGTCTCCTTGAATTAATCTTTGTTTTTAAGTCAACCCTAGCTGTATTCTACAAACCTCTTCATTCACTGATTTGTTTGTCTGGGACACTGATGATATGATTTTGCCTTTCCATTCAGACTCAGGCATATTTCATCATGGGCAGATACTGATGGTACTGAATAGAGATTATATTTCAGGGCACATCATTTGCATGAAGTAGCCCAAAGGCATTCAGTATATGCATCATAGAGCTGGAAATCCAGTTTCCATTAGATCATGGGCTCCTATAATACAAAATAGTTGTGACACTATAAGGGAACCAGATGCCCTGAGCCAGTTCTCTCCAGATAGCAATATGACAAATTCACTTTTTTTTTTTAAAGTCCTGGCTTAAGGGACATCATCTCAATAATCCCTACCCCGATCAACATATCTAAAGTTGCAACCTGTTTCCCTCAATCTTAGAATTCCCAATCCCATTACCTAGATCTCTTTTTGTTCTTTCTATAGCATTTGTCATCTTTCTTACTATGTAATGTATTTACTTGTTATGGGTATTGCTTATAGTTTGTCTCTCCTGCTAAAACACAAGCATCATAAGGGTAGGTGCTTGTTCTTTTCATGGACATATTCCAAGCACATAAAATGATGCCTGATACATAATAGATGCCAAATAAATATTTGTTGAATGTTTTGGTAAATCTCTCTAAAAAAAGTTTCTCAAGGACACAGACCACATCTTGTTCATTTTTGAATATTTAATGCAAGAGGTATGACTCAAACATAAGAGATTCAACAGATAATTGTTGAATCGGATCAAAAAAGAGCACGAGCAATTTACTTCTAAAACCGCTTTACCTTATTGTCCTTTTTTTGTCAATGTGGCTGCTTTCTTTTCTTACTTTTCTTATTTGTTTGCTCTTGGAAAATTGCATGGTGAGCCTTTTACTGATCTTAGTGGTCAACAAAATCAGGTGTTAGATTGTAAAGTTTCACTCACAGTCTGAGTGTCTTGGTCCATCTGGGAACCTGGTGGGTTTTCTGGTGTCACAGGTGGGCTCCAACTGGATGAATCCCAGGAGAAAACACACTTTGATGTTAAATGTATGAGGTCCTAGAAGCTGCCACTCTCTTTTCCTTTGATCTCATTCCTCTTCTATTGTCTGGAATTTGCTTGTCTCTTTTTCAGTCTTTGATGTTACTTCTCTGGCAATGAGTTCATTCCTCCTTATTGTTTTTTTTCTCTGGCCCTGTTTGAATTTGAGAGTCTTCTTGTTCTAAAGATTCCTTTTCCTGTCAGACTCGGATTTCTGATACATTTGAAGTTTCTCATTAGTGAATATTTGTCTCACTTTTGTTCTGATAGCCTATTTTGTAATGGAATATATATGAAAAAGGATCCAAACGGCTGTCTTTTTTTTTTTCCACACTTTAAAACTTGCACCGGCTTGGTGTTTGTTGAATTATACATAGTGATCATGGCCTTTCTGGAGGAAGGCTGTCAAAGGTAGATGAATTTCTGCCATTTCAAATGAGACCAGAAATCCCAATTTTCTGATGGTACCTCTTGATTTTTAAATATTGGCCTGAATTTGAATAGTTAAAAAGAAATACTAAATGGGCTAAATAAGATGAGGGTAGTCCAAATTGCTCCCTGTGTGACCAGTTTTTGGTTTCTGCTCTACTGTTTGATTTGATCAATGACTCAGATTGGAATTTCTTTGGAAATTTTGATCTCTATAACTCTTAAGGGGTTGCAGTGCATATTATCTCTTATTTTTGTCCCTACTTTGGGATTATATATTGAGATGAGGTGACTTGTTTTCATATTTTCACTTCTTTATTCCTTCTATACCCTATTCGTTCACAAATTCCCAGTGTCCCTTTATTTCTGCATGATATAATTGTTCATTTCTGTTTTGGGAGGGAAAAGAGTAAGTGATATCTGACCCAGACGCAACCCTGCATTGAATAGGAGGAAGCATTGATCCTGACAGCCCTCCTTGTTTCCACAAAGCAACTCATTCACGGCCATGCTTCCTGCCTGCCTGTGTTCCAGGTCCACAGCTACCTACCTCCACCCTGGCTTTGGCTCCTGACCCAGGCCCAGCTGTTGCCCCTTACACTTCAGTTGAATTTGGCCTCAGCATCTCTCTTAGATAAGGTTTTCTTTTAGTAATAACAATAGTGGCATTTCAATAGGCACATGAAAACATGCTCAACATCACTAACTATTAGAGAAATGCAAATCAAAACTACAATGACGTACCACCTCACACCAGTCAGAATGGCCATCATCAAAAAGTCTACAAGTAATAAATGCTGGAGACAGTGTGGAGAAAAGGGAACCCTTCTACTCTGTTGGTGGGAATGTAAGTTGGTGCAGCCAACATTGGAAACCCCCAATTTCCAGCCAATATTGGAACCCCCCCATAGTCTCTCAACTGTGGAAACAGTATGGAGCTTCCTTAAAAAACTAAAAATAGAACTACCATATGATCCAGCAATCCCACTCCTGGGCATATGTCAAGGCAAAACTCTAATTCAAAAAGATAAATGCACCCCTATGTTTATAGCAGCATTATTCACAATAGTCAAGATAAGGAAACAACCTAAATGTCCATCGACAGATGAATAGATAAAGAAGATGTGGTACATATATACAACGGAATATTACTCAGCCATAAAAAAGAATGAAATAATGCCATTTGCAGCAACATGGATGCAAGTAGAGATTATCATACTAAGTGAAGTAAGTCAGAAAGAGAAAGACAAATACCATATAATATCATATGTGGAATCTAAAAATCTAAAATATAACACAAATGTTTTAAAATATAAATTAGAAACAGACTCACAGACATAGAGAACTGACTTGTGGTTGCCAAGAGGGAGGTGGGGTGGGGGAGGGATGGATTAGGAGTTTGGGATGCAAACTATTATATAGAGAGTAGATATACAACAAGGCCCTACTGTACAGCACAGGGAATTCTATTCAATATCCTGTGATAATCCATAATGGAAAAGAATATTTATAAAAGAATATATATATATAACTGAATCACTTTCCTGAACAGCAATAACACAACATTGTAAATCATTGTAAATCAACTGTACTTCAATAATTAAAAAAGAATAGTGGCATTTATGGACTAGTTTTATACAACGGGCCCTATGCTTAGGGCTTACTTTCACTATTTTTTTCTTTAACTTTTTAGCTAGATATTACTATTTGCTCCACTTGAAAGCTGATGAAAAAGATGGCATACAGAGGTTTAACAGCTTGACTAAGGCCTTAGAGCCAAGGGGTGCAGTTGTAGCCCCTCTGGTCCTACACACACTGCCTCGCCTCCAGCAACTTCTATTCCAGTTCCACTGAGGAACCATCTATCTCCTTGAAGACCAGGGTGAACAACTGGTCTTGGTTTGCCTGAAACTTTCTCATTTTTAAAACTGAAAGTCCCAGGCTCACTGACACACTATGCCCCTAACCTAGGCAGCCTGGCATGCACTTGGTGAGCCTTCTGCTGTCCCCACTATGGGGAAGCAAAGGAGACGTGGTGGACATTTATAGTAGCGGAAACCCCCAATAGTTTCTCAATGGCATAAATCAGCCCCTCCTATTTCCTCTGCCAGAGCCACCCAATGCTCTCTACCTACTAGCAAGTTTCACACCAGGGGCTGGATTCAGACCATCTTTCTAATTCTTACCGTGAGTGCTGGTCCTGGCTGAAATTGCTAGTCTAGGGTTCATTTCTCTAAATGGATATCTTTTTACAGATTCACAGACACCAGAGTCTGAAACAGCCTGATTGGTTCAGCACATATTTATTTATTCATTTTTGTCTGAATCAATTTACAAAATTTTAACCTTAGGTTAATTGGACAATGGGGGACTTCCCTGGTGGTGCAGGGGTTAAGAATCCACCTGCCAGTGCAGGGGACATGGCTTCGAGCCCTGGTCCAGGAAGATACCACATGTCGCAGAGCAGCTAAGCCCATGTGCCACAACTACTGAAGCCCGCATGCGTTGAGCCCGTACTCCGCAACAAGAGAAGCCACCACAATGAGAAGGCTGCGTGCGCACCGCAATGAAGAATAGCCCCTTCTCGCTGCAACTAGAGAAAGTCCGTGTGCAGCAACAAAGACCCAATGCAGCCAAAAATTAATTAATTAATTTTAAAAATTGGATAATGGAGTAAATCATGTATATTTCAGCATTCAAGCAAGAACTCATTGGAAATTCTAACTTCAGTGTATCCCCACCCCCTACATTCAGGTTAGAAGGGCACCTGCAGTGGAACTGACACCCTAGAGAGCCCCCCTCTGACCACCCTCTGGTCACATCCTGTGTCATGGGGGTGGTGTTTGCAAACCAAGGGGAAATGGCGATAGGAAGCTGTCATCACCCTCCTAAACTTAGTCTTCCTACCCAGCTCCCCAGAGTTTCCTGCCTGAACAGCTCTGAAACAGCTTCAAGGGCCTGAACTATTCTCTCCACTGTCCGTCCTCCTGAGGATGGACCACGGACCCATACATAGGTCCCAGGAGTGGCCAAGGGGGTTTCCACTGTAGACAGGGCTTGGACATGTGGGATGTTCATTTGTCAAAGAAGGAAGTAGAACAGATTTTATTCAACTGTTTGTTAGCTTATTTGTAACTTTTGACTCTCTCCTCAGGCCCTATGAGTATTCAAGTGGGGCCTTTATAATATTTTATTGATAATGACAATCATTTAGCCTAAGCTCACCTGGCCTCAGAATGTCTTATTAAATAGTTAAAACCTACCACCACACCCTTAACTGCAGCTAAAATAATACTATAAGGAATTTTATTAAGTGTTCTTTTACTTCCTCTTAATAAAAACAATATTTGGGGTATAATACTGGAATTGGCATATCTCCCTCATCATGTTCTACACAATTAGTTTACTTTTCAATATGTACATCTCACTGTTATAAAACTTGGAGAAACATGCAATTAGCAAGTTCACAGATCAAAAAAATTTAAATTTAAAACTGGACAGAAAAATGGCACCAAGGAATGTGGTTTCAAGTCTTATATACATGCAGAGGCCAGGATAAGGACCACAGCCTGTGCTTGGATCTTGAGAGATTATCCCTCCTTCAGAGAGAAACGCTGTCACCAGAATGACTTCCGGTGATCGGCTATGCATACCTAGACTCAAATCCTATTTCTGTTACTCGATGACTTGAGGCATAGGAATGGGAGGGTCATTAGTCACTCTTGTCTTTTATGTCTGTGATATAGAATGTAATAATCTCCCTCACTAGGCTGCTTGAGGGACTCAACAAAATCACAAAATAGGAGCTTGGTTGTTTTCTTCCATTGTTTCCCCTTATTTCCACTTTGCCCCTACTTATTTCCCTTTTCCTTATTTTATTTTCTTCCATTTATTTCTCTCTTTCTACCGTAGTCTTTCAACTGAGTTTCCCACCAACCCCCCCAATAAAGGACCAATAACAATTATACTACCACATGTTATGATCTGCAAAACAGTTACCCTTGTGATCTGTAGTTATTTTGATCACCCAATGAAAAGTTGTATTATGTCCAGCCAGACCTTTAATCATGTCTGAGCTCCAAGAGGAGGTCCATTAGGGCAGTACTAAGCCAAGGTAAGGGCAGCAATAGGTGGTCTCTGACTATGGTGGCCCATCAGGAACGCCTTATGGGAAGAAAAGTAGGGTGTAAATTGGTATCTTTATAATGCACAGAAATAAACTTTTAAAATTTACTTAACAAATATTTATTGAGTGTGTATTATGTACCAGATACAAATCTACAGAAATAGAGTAAAAAAAGATAATCTTGACCCTAATGATGAGCTTTAGTTCTATGGCTGGGTTGGGAATGAAGAGATAGACAATTAAAAATAAGTAAATTTTGGGACTTCCCTGGTGGTGCAGTGATTAAGAATCCACCTGCCAATGCAGGGGACATGGGTTCAAGCCCTGGTCCGGGAAGATCCCACATGCTGTGGAGCAGCTAAATCAATGCGCCACAACTGCTGAAGCCCCCTTGCCTAGAGCCTGTGCACCGCAACGAAGAGTAGCCCCCACTCACTGCAACTAGAGAAAGCCCATGCACAGCAACAAAGACTCAACGCAGCCAAAAATGAATAAATAATTTTTTTAAAAAAGTAAATTTTATATACAAAATAGATAACCTACAAGGACCTATACGGAACTATACTCAATATTTTGTAATAACCTATAAGGGAAAAGAACCTGAAAAAGAATTAGCACAACACTCTAAATCAACTGTAAGTCAATAAAACAATAAAGTATACAATATGATGAAAACAATAAATAAGTAAAATAAAAAATTTCAACTTCAAAAAAAAGAATATATATATGTATAACTGAATGACTTTGCTGTACACCTGAAGCTAACACAACACTGTAAATCCAACTAACTTGCTTTTTACTTCAACTAAAAAAATTAATTTAATAACATATTATAAAGTGACAAGTGTTTTTGAAGAAACACTATGAATAAAAATAAATTAGAGGATGTGATTTTAGAAGTAAACATAAGGAATACCTTTTAAAGTCATGTATTCATTCTATTGCCTCAGTTCTTTCTTAAAGTACTTTTTTTGCGTGCGGTACAAAATTCAAAATGTTTCAGAAGAGTACACAGCAAAGAATAAAGTTTTTTCTTTGTTGACCCCACTTTCTTCTGATCTGCTTATCCGTATCCGTCCAGAGATTTCTGTGGGTCTATGCACTTTCAAGTCTATATATTATTTTCTATTTTTTTAAACACAGATACTGTTTACACTGCATTGCACACTGATTTTCCTTTTCATTGAACAATTTATACTGGAGATGGTTCCACATCAGAACATACAGGGCTCCCTCATTCTTTTTAATGGAAGCATAATACTTCTGCTCGGGTTTGTCAAGCACACATACAAAACAAGGTGAGTCCAAGGCCAAGGCCTGGCAGATACACATAGAGATAAAGGAGCCACTGTGAGATTCCGATGATGTGTGCCTTAGACAGTAAAGGGAAGAGTAGACAAATAGTACATCTCCCATGGCCCCTGCGTCCCACACACCAACACAGAGGACACTAAATATGAGGGCAGATGACCACAAGGTGAGTTGTTAGAGTCTTTATTGCTATAGATCTAATTCTAGACTTCGGCTTGAAACTGAGCAGGACCTTGTGAGGCTCCTGGGCACAAAAGCCTTTCTGTGTCCCCCCGTTTCTTGATTATAGGAAATAGGCTTATTTCAGCCTCCATGACCTTCCCTGAGTTCCAATGGACGGTTCAAACAGTTATTAATCAGGGAAGGGAGGGGATGCAGAGACGAGGGAGGAGTAGTCAAGAAACAATAGTGCAGCCTTGGGGTAGGATCCTGGTACCCCTAAGGGATACACACAACAATATCTTTGAGCTGTTCTGCAGATACTGAAACCTCCACCAGTTGGGAGAAGGTAACTGCATGCTGCCCACAAGCACGTAGACCCCAGACCTGTTGGAACCAGAAGGTTGATGATGCCGACTTCCAATTACCTCACCACCAACCAATCAGAAGAATGTCCATGAGCTGTTCACTCTCTCCTTTTTGAACCATTACTATAAAACTCCTCACTACCCCCTCCAGGTTGGGACACACGGTTTTGAGGGCATAAGTTTGCTGTGTCCCCCTTTGCCTGGCAGAGCAATAAAGCTATTCTTTTCTACTTCACCCAAAACTCTGTCTCCGAGATTTAATTTGGTGTCGGGATACAGAGGCCAGATTCAACATCAGGCTAAGCAATTCTATGTGATGCAACTCTATTCTAAGCATGCAGGGCAGAAAGCCTCATGCCTCCGCAGAACTTAGGGGGTGTCAAGAAACTGTATCAGGACAGTGTGGTATGGGGCCAGGAGGCAGGTGGCGATGGCCTTGGAGCCGCTAATTGCAGGCCTCCATCCTCTTGTGTCTCAGGAAGATGACAAGGTGTCTTGTCAAGACTCAGATCAGCTGTGGGGCATGGCTTTGGCTGTCTGGCCAAAGTGGACAGCGTGAGGTCACTGGGACACTCTGGCAGAGCCGTTTCCTTACAGGGATTACCATAATTTTTAATTAACCTCCTTTTGATGGACTTTTGGGCCATCTTCCAATCTTTTGTTATTCCTAACATATACCCCTTTGCACACATTTGCTTATAATTGTAGGATATATTCCTAGAAACAGAATTGTTGGATTGAAGAGCACTTGTTTCAATTTTGAAGATGTTGCCCTTTCTTTAATATTGTATTAATTATAGTCTCACTACAATAGATTAAATAGTTCTGGTTCCTTCATATCCATGCCACCATTATAAATTTTGTGTTCCCTGAAGTCTACGTTTAAAATATCATTGTAGTGTGAATTTGCATTCCTTCTTCTAATGAGTGAGGTTGTGCATCTTTTTATATATCTGAGAGTAATCTGTATTTTTTATATATTCATGTTCTTTACCTATTTTTCCATTGAGTTACCTTTTTAAAAATTATTTGTGGGGGCTTCTTATTCATTAATTAAATTTTGAAATACTTTTCCAAGTTCTTGGGAGGATGATATCATTCTGTATTTTTTTGTGGAATTGCATGTGGTTTTTAAAATATTTTATATGTACAAAATTTTTCTTATATTTTATTTCCAGGTTTCTAAACTTTATGTCATACTTAGAAGGATCTCCAACAATCTTTGATTATAAAAGTACTATCTAGGGAATTCCCTGGCTGTGGAGTGATTAGGACTCAGTGAGCTCACTGTGGGGACCTGGGATGATCCCCGGTCAGGGAACTAAGATCCTGCAAGTGTGGCCAAAATAAAATAAAATAAAAGCACAGCCTCATATTTTCTTTAAAACTTCAATAAAACTTATATTTGAAGATGTACATGTATTTTAAATGCTTAGAGTGTTTAGTTTAATATAGCTTTTTCTTACCAAGAATTCTTATTAAATATATTTATTTTTTAAAAATGTCTTTTTAGTATTTATAACATAAATCACATAGTTATTTATTTATTTATTTTTGGCTGCGTTGCGTCTTCATTGCTGCATGCAGGCTTTCTCTAGTTGCAGCGAGCAGTGGCTACTCTTCATCATGGTGCACGGGCTTCTCATTGCGGTGGCTTCTCTTGTGGCAGAGCATGGGCTCTAGGGGCAAGGGCTTCAGAAGTTGTGGCACGTGGATTCAGTAGTTGTGGCTCGTGGTCTCCAGAGCACAGGCTCAGTAGCTGTGGTGCACAGGCTTAGTTGCTCCGCAGCAACTAAGCCCAGACCAGGGCTCAAATCCATGTCCCCTGCATTGGCAGGCGGATTCTAAACCACTGCACCACCAGGGAAGTCCCAAATCACATATTTTAAAAATATGTTTTTAATAGGTTTGATACTGGTAAGGTGCCTATGTTAAAAAGGATAACTGAGCACTCTTGATAAGAAACGAATGCTTGGGGGGACCTTCAAGATGGCAGAGGAGTAAGACATGGGGATCAGCTTCCTCCCCCAAAATACATCAAAAATACATCTACATGTGGAACAACTCCTACAGAACACCTACTGAACGCTGGCAGAAGACCTCAGACTTCCCAAAAGGCAAGAAAATCCCCATACACCTGGGTAGGGCAAAAGAAAAAACAGAGACAAAAGAATAGGGATGGGACCTGCACCTCTGCGAGGGAGCTGTGAAGGAGGAAAAGCTTCCATACACTAGGAAGCCCCTTCACTGGCAAAGATGGGGAGGAAGCTTTGGAGCCATGGAGGAGACCACAGCAACAGGGGTGTGGAGGGCAAAGCAGAGATTCCCACACAGAGGATTGGTGCCGACCAGCACTCACCAGCCTGAGAGGCTTGTCTGCTCAACCACTGGGGTGAGTGGGGGCTGGGAGCTGAGGCTCAGGTTTCGGAGGTCAGATCCCAGGGAGAGGACTGGGGTTGGCTGCGTGAACACAGGCTGAAGGGGGCTAGTGTGCCACAGCTAGCCAGGAGGGAGGCCAGGAAAAAGTCTGGACCTGACTAAGAGGCAAGAGACTATTGTTTCAGGGTACGCGAAGAGAGGGAATTCCTTTCCCATGGGCCCACAGAAGGCAGAGCACCACCTAAGCGAGCTCCAGAGATGGGCGTGAGCTGCAGCTATCAGCTCAGACCCCAGAGACGGGCGTGAAATGCTAACGCTGCTGCTGCAGCCACCAAGAAGCCTGTGTGCAAGCACAGGTCACTATCCACACCCCGAGGGAGCCTGTGCAGCCTGCCACTGCCAGGGTCCCATGATCCAGGGACAAGTTCCCCAGGAGAACACACAGTGTGCCTCAGGCTACTGAAACATTAAGCCAGCCTCTACTGCCGCAGGCTTGCCCCACATTCCAATTATAACTACCATACCCCTCCTTCCCCCTGGCCTGAATGAGCAAGAGCCCCCAAATCGGCTGCTGCTTTAACCCTGTCCTCTCTGGGCAGGAACAGATGCCCTCAGGTGACCTACACGCAGAGGTGGGTCCAAAACCAAAGCTGAACCCCAGGAACTGTGCGAACAAAGAAGAGAAAGGGAAATCTCTCCATACAACCTCAGGAGCAGTGGATCAAATATCCACAATCAACTTGATGTACCCTGCATCTGTGGAATGCCTGAATGGACAATGAATCGTCCTAAAACTGTGGCAGTGGACTTTGGGAACAACCGTAGAACTTGGGGTTTGCTGTCTGTGATCAAGTAATCAAACTTTGCTTAAAGGGAGAAAGGTGCAGCCGCACAGCACAGGGAGATCAGCTTGGTGCTTTGTGACCACCTAGAGGGGTGGGATAGGGAAGGTGGGAGGGAGGGAGACGCAAGAGGGAAGAGATATGGGAACATATGTATATGTATAACTGATTTACTTTGTTATAAAGCAGAAACTAACACACCATTGTAAAGCAATTATATTCCAATAAAGATGTTAAAAAAAATCAAACAAATGCTGGAGGGGATGTGGAGAAAAGGGAACCCTCTTACACCATTGGTGGGAATGTAAATTGGTGCAGCCACTATGGAGAACAGTATGAAGGTTTCTTAAGAACTAAAAATAGAGTTGCCATATGATCCAGCAATCCCACTCCTGGAAATATATCTGGAGAAAACTCTAATTCGAAAAGATACATGCACCCCAATATTTATAGCAGCACTATTCACAATAGCCAAGACACAGAAGCAGCAATCTAAATGTCCATCAACAGATGAATGGATAAAGAATATGTGGCATATATATATATACACACACACACTGATACAAACATACATGCATATAATGGAATACTATTCAACCATAAAAAAGAATAAAATAATACCATTTGCAGCAACATGGATGGACCTAGAGATTGTCATACTAAGTGAAGTCAGAGAAAAACAAAAATCATATGATGTCGTTTATATGTGGAATCTAAAATATGACACAAATGAACTTATTTACAAAACAGAAACAGACTCACAGACATAGAGAACAAACTTACAGTTACCAAAGGGGAAAGGTGGGGGAGGGATAAATTAGGAGTTTGGGATTAACATATACACACTACTATATATAAAACAGACAAACAACAAGGAACTACTGTATAGCACAGGGAACTATATTCTATATCCTGTAAATAAACCATAATGGAAAAGAATATGAAAAAAGCATATATATATATATATATATATATATATATATATATATATGTATGTATAACTGAATCACTTTGCTGTACAGCAGAGTCTAACACTACATTGTAAATCAACTATACTTCAATAAAAAAACAGACCTTAGATTCAGATTCAGATATCCTATTTAGCAGTAAGGGTGTTCATATTGTTTCTGGGTGACTGAAGTAAGGAAATTTTACTTCCCAGGTTTTTGCGCCTACTTAGTGGTAAAGTGGTAATTGCGACCCAGGATTCCTGTCCCTGGTGCCCCTTTCTCTCCACACAGCCTTGAAGGTGAATCTTCAAAGGCTGGAGAGCTCCAGTTGTTCGAGAGACTTCTCCCAACACCTACCTCTCCTGTTCCAGTGCAGCCAATGTCAATGTCACTGTTATCGTCAGTCTGTCTTCTTTTATGTTCATATGAACAAGCTGGCTGCATACTTTGGAAGGGGCTTGGATTCTCTGAAGCAGAGTTTGCTTCATAGGAACATTTCAAGGTGTTTTCCCCCCCTCCCCCAGGAAATACTTCTTACAAGGCACCAAAAAATTTAGACATTTCTAGAAGAAATCTGTTCCAACTTCACAAATTCAGTGACATCTTTGGATGTCTCTCCCTAAATGCTGACATTCACTTTAATGGCACTCAGCTGTGATTCCATACAGATCATCTACACTGGAGACCACAGGTAGTGATAACTTGAAAACAAATGTTGAATCAAGCAACTGGGTGAATTTTAGAATCACCTCTCGAGTCATTAGAGGTCAAGTATATGGGGACCTAATGAAACTTCATGATGGTTTTGTGTTATTTATTGTCCTCAAGTTCCTAAACAATATCTCTTTGCTTTAAGATAATTTCAGTAATGTTTTTACAATCACTTAAACAAATAAGAATGATTGATACTCATAGATTTCCAGTTATCAGCAACTAAAAAAAAAAAAAAAAAACTGCCTGGTATTTTGCATCCTGGGTCAAAGAGCGACAGATTCTCTTTTGAAGTTAATGAATGGCATATCTTATCAACAGTGTGCTAAAGTAAGATTAGGATCAAAAGAGATCTTTCTTACAGTTCATGATAGAGATTGGAAAAAAGTCAGATCCTAAGTTTTCAATGATTCATCTCCACCTCCACTGTTCCTGTATGTATCCACTAGTGATTGACTTTGTCTCCTAACAGGGTTTCTAACCATCTGTCCAGCAACATGCTCCGCCCACCTATAGACAGATCTAAACTACAGAGTAGCTTCAGAGTAACCTTTAGAGTAACTGCTCTAAAATAGTTGTTCTCAGACAGTAGGGTGCATCGGAGTCTCCTGGAGGAGTTTTAAAAACCAATGATTGAGCCCCTCCCCCTGAGTTTCTGATTCTGTAGGTTTGGATAGGACCTGTGTATTTTCGTTTCTAACAAATTTTGATGGGGTGCTAATTGTACTGGCCCCTGAAACACATGTTCAGAATGACTCCTCTAAAACATAAGTCTGCCCATGTCACTACTCTGCAAAAAATCCTTCAGTGGCTCCTTTTCCCCCACAGTTTAAGCTCCTTAACATGGGTCACAGGGTCCATCATTACCTGGGTCTTCCCTAATTCTTACGTTTTATCTCTCACTGCCTCAAGTGGTGTGTTGATACAGGTTTAAAATCTGGCTGTTCAGTGTGTGACGCACACACACAGACACACAGACTCATCTCTGTATATGTATGTGTGTGGGCACACACATGCATTCAGACGTTAGGTCATTTTACCGATATAAGCGATGTGTAGACACAATTTACAAATAATAATAAAATATACAATAAACTGTATTATAAATTCCATAAAACCAATTGATTTTTATAGAATGCTTTCGTTGATTTTTCACTGAACTCTTTTACCTGTAATCACACAGTCTCTTGTCACTTATTCTTTTTTTTTCTTAATTTTGTAAAACAACATAGATATAAAAAGTATTCTTAACACACAGGCTGGAGAAAACAGACTTCAAGCCAGACTTGGTCACCAGGCTGTAGTTTGCCTATCCCTGGTCTAGACAATCAACAAAACAATAAATCAAAACCTGACTTATAGGATTTACCAATATCCATGGTGTAAATATCTCCGCTACAATGGATTTCAAACCATCAAACGGATGTCATTAAATATGGAATTGGAAAGAGATGCACTGTAGCAATCCAATATAGTGTATTTCCACCACACAGATACAACAGAAGTAAAGAAAACCTCAAATACATATAGATAGATGCATAAAGAGACACATAGAATAAAATAAAGTAACTAGGCATCAATGAATTTAGTACATTTTAAAAATACTTCGATGGATTATAAGTTTAAATAACTGGGGTTTTCGTAATGGCTGTTTTTACCAGCCAGCTTCCAAACTTCCTGAAAATCTACCAGCTGGCCTTCATGAGTCAGTACCAGCTAGCCCTCACACACCACTGCTGGACGATTGTTTCAAATCCCATAGATACTGGACTGTGACATTTCATGTCCCGTACCCTGCACAGGGTCCTCTCTGACCTGGCCTGCCTTTTTCACCATTCTCATCAGGCTAACCCTACTCTCCTTTCAAGACTTAGCAGCATCTCCTGCTGGAAGCATTCCACCCCCATTCAAGGTTGAGCCAAGTGCTCTCTGCCTAGGATCCCGCAGTGCCCAGTGCCGCTCTCCAAGGTAGCTTTCACCTCCTTGCTCTGCAGTGGGTGTTCCAGGCCTGACTCTGCTATTAGACTGTAAGCATCTCCAACTCAGGGACTCTGCTTTAGTCATCTCTGATTGGTATTGCCTAGAAGAGAGCCTGGTATACAGTGGTAGCACAATATATACTTCTTGAACTGAACTACTAGCAAAGATGGTTAAATCTTGTCCGCTAGTCTTGCAAAGCTTCTGACCAATACACAAGGACAGTTAGTTCTTTCTTGCTCTTTTGTAGAACTAACTGTCCTTGTGTATTGGTCAGAAGTCTACATAGGAATGAAGGTGAAAAACAAGAGCCTATCATGCAGATTTTCAATTTCTTTGGATTTTATTATTTATTTTATTAAGGTATAATTGACCTAAAATTTTATATTAATATAATTTCTGTATTTTCCATGACCTCGGCTAACTGAAGCTGATTTTCGAAAAAAAAGAATTACTGAATGTAAGCAAGAGACTAGATGGTGATACAGGAAAGCTACCAGAAAAAAAAAAAAAAAAAGAAGTTTTAAAAAGTAAAAAGGAGCCTTGCTGATTTTAAAATGCACACAATTAGCTGATGCCTTGCAAGGCGTTTCCCCAGGCTCACAGCTCAGACTCTCTCCGTGGACTCCCCCGTGGTTGGCTGACTGGGCTTAGAGCGAGGGTAAGAGAAGCCCCAGGGTAAGATCTGTCAGGGGCCCACATCTTCTCACTTGCTCTTTTGCTACCTGATTTTTTTACTGATCATGAGCAAGGGGCTTGGAGGTCTGCAGGGAGAATCAACTCACCTCATAGTCGATGTCTAGGGCATCCGCCTCGCCCTTGGTCCGGAAGTGCTGTGTGTGCCGGTCCACGGTGAAGTTCACATGCTTGCCGACCCGCTCGAGAAGGACGGAGTGCCAGTGCTGGTCATCCAGGAGGCTGCCCAGGGTGGCCGAGGGGGGGCTGCTGCTGAGCCGAGGTTTGCTGTCATCTGTGAAGGGGATGGAACACGGGATGGCTCTGTGCCCAAGGGCAGCCTGAAGCACTAGAACGTTCTGCTAGCAAGTCCAACTCTCTCTATCCAAAGGTAAAGGATGATTCCCTGCCTGCAGACCCAGAACCGTGCTGGGCTTGGGAAGGAATACCAACATTTTCCCACAGATTGCAGGACCAAAATCTCAGTCAACTGATACACACACTCCCTTCTACACGTGAAATGACATGTTAGGACTTGAGAAACCATATCCTGATGGCCATATGAATGATATTGAAAATAGGACTTGTCACATTTAGAAAGAATACATATTCTTTGCATGTGAATGGCTCTTGAAAGGAGAAAGTGAATCTTTAGCTGTGTTTTGGAGGAATAGTGAATGCTGGAGAAGTAGAGGGAAGACCGTGGCCCCAATGAGTTGGGTAGATTTGTGGGCGAAGGAAACGGGGAGGAAATAATCATTTTAGCTGCCATTTTCAAATGCCTACTCTATCAAGGGCACTTAACTAGGGATTTTATAACCTCCAAGTTTGATGCTCTAAGACAAAATGATTACCTGCATTTGACAAATTAGGAAACTGTGGTCCGGTGAGGGTAAGCATGCCTAGGTAGAGATGCAGCCAGCGTTCAAATCCAGGTCTCGACCCTTTTGACTGACCAGGGCAAGGGTCCTATGATTCACCCTAAACTGAGCTTGGAAGATACCCCTTGGGAGAATGTGAGAGATTCCGGTGGAGAGGTACATTTTTCAATCAAGTCTGCCCGTTTCCCCTCCTGTCTCTCCTCCAATTTTATGGACTTCCTGCCTGTATCCTTCTGTCAAAAAGATTAAAGCTTTTTTTTTTTCTTTGTTCTTTGTTCCTGTAGAATGGCTTAGCCTTAGCAAAACGAACAGCTCAATGCAACTAATTTTACTTACATGTAAACCTTCCAATTTTTGAATATTTTATGCGTTCGGTACACTTAGTAACTGAAAGCTAAATGTCTCTCTTCTCTCTCCTAAGACATGTTTTACAGAACAACTGCAGCAGCCTGCTCCGTGGTGCAGCATTTAAGGGGCTGGAGTTGCCATTTCCACTGTAGGCTGCTCACTCCTACCTCCATTATGGCCCCAAGTCACTGCTTCCTGCATGAAATAACACTTCGTTGCTTCCTATGGGGGTTGGGGGGAGGCACCCAGATGACTGTAATTGAAAAATAAGAGCTGATGAGTTCATAGCTGCCTTTAATTGATTTATTCATTGACATATTGATTTGTTCCACATCTTCTGAGTTCTTAAAATGTGTCAAATTATGCAAATACATTAATAGATCTTTTTCTTTTTCTTTCTCCCTCACCTCTCTCCCTCCCTCCTTCCTTCCCTCTTTCCTTCTCTCTCTCCTCCTTTCCTTCTTCCTTCTTTCCTTCCTTCTTCCTTTCCTCCCTTCGTCCTTCCTTCCTTCCTTCCTTCCTCCCTCCCTTCCTTTCATCTTTCCATCCATCTACAAAAAGGTGTTGATATCTACCTGACTTGCTTACAGTGACAAATGATGTATACAGGAGATACAGAGTTAAAAGGCACACTTCCCTCTCTGAAAGTTTTAATGTGGAGACTCAATAAGTGAATTGATAAAAAGCATGCTGGTGGTATTAACAGCCGTTAATGCAGGGAGCCATGGAAATGCAGGGTAGGGAGCTGTGGAGGCCGCTTTACAAAGTGGTGCCAGGCCTGATATTTGGCCAGAACAAGGAGCATTGCTACCCAGCCAGGAGAAGCACATGCCAAGGTTGGGGGTACAGGGGAACACCTAAAGGGATTCCACGCAGCAGAGTGCCATGACCACGTGACGCTGGTTTATCCCACCCAGGACCAGTGTGCTAGTGTGAGCTAGGTTACAGCCTGTGTTTACTTTTAAGAAATGGGAGCCATTGGTCAATTAATAAGTCAGGGATTATTGACTCAGATTAACATTTTAAGAAGGTTATTTTGACAGCTGTATGGGAATTTGATGAGAAGGCAAGGCTGCCAGAAAAACTGGCAGTCATCTAGATGGCGGACGAGGGGCTTAGGTAAAGAGAGCACAGGATGGATTTTCAGCCAGTGAGAAGGTGTTGGCATGTGGTGACCTGGCATGCCATTTGGATATTGGAGGTAGACATGGTAAAGGAAAGACCCACCTAGGGATGACTTTTAGTATGTTTGCTCAAGCAGGTAGGTGAAAAGTGGTACCAGTCAGAACAAAGAACACCAGTGTCCGTCTCTCTCCCCCACTTCTTCTACACACACACACACACACACACACACACACACACACACACACACACAACTTTTACTTATAAAATAAAACATGTCCAAAGGTTAATGATTGGTTGAAGGAAACAGTGTGCCTTATAAACTATTAATTCTAGGTAATAAGTCAAATAGATTTAATATCAGAGATTTCATTTTAAATTTGATGTGCACCTCCGACATTTTTTCTTAAAAACTAAAAAGGCATTTAACAATGATTCAGTAATAATAAGTCCAAAACATTAAAGGTTTGAAACTGTAAAGCCACTGAAAGTCACAAAATGAAAAAGTAAAGGAATCACATCTTTTCCTCCTAATTATTTGTTCTTATGTGTTGTGTTGGGTGGGTTTTAGTGATATGTTGACTTCTTTAGTAGAGCCAATAAAGACAAGGATTAAATTAAGTATTTTAATATTTTTCTACACTATTATTCCTACTTCATAAGAGAAATTTAATTTTGAATAGGTCAAACAGACTGTAAATTTTACTTGACTTTTTGGATAACGTAGTGAATCTTTCTTCTATCCTTGTTTGCATTTACTAAAACATTAACAGAAGTTTTGATTTCCTTTTTTCTTTTCTTCTTACATTTTAGAATGAGTATAAGTATCTTTGATAATGGGAAAAACAAATAAACTTCATTAAAAACATAATCCTTAACCTGCATAGCTGGTTCATTGAAAACTATACGAGTGATGTGTAAATTGTTGAATATCTCCTGCATTACAAGCATCTTTTTAACTAAAAAAATTGGTAGACATGACCTTATTTCACTGATCCTCTCCATTAACCATTCTATGCTAACACTCAGAAATCTTGTATGCACACAAATTGAGTGAAAGTTAGTCTGTTTAAACAATTGGATAAACAGGAAATTCTGCTCTTCATTAAATAGGATGTTTTAAATTGTATCTATAGTAGGTGTTACCTTGAAGAAAAAGGTTACTCCTAGGAAAGGTTCCATTTTACCTAGAAATGTTCAGTATTAGAAATTGCAATACAAACTTCATTCTCAAAAGATTATCAAACTCTTCATCCTGTAATACACATTTCAAGTTTTATCTCAGTGGCAATTATGGTTCAACTACTAGTTTTAACTCGTTTCCAATTTATTAAGGCAAGATAAAAATTCCTATGGGCAATTGTGGAGAACAAAGACAATAAAAATATCTGGAAGCTATCTTTTAGGCCAGAAACACATTAGGGGGGAAAATACCTCTTATTACTAATTAAATAAAAACTTGTTTTCATGTGGTTTGAGATATAATTAAAATGAAACAATGTAAATACTACTCAAGTCCCTAAAGCATATGGCAATTTTTATAGGAAGCTTGAAATGATTGCAAAATATTTCTAACTTGCTCTTCTCCCTCACCCCCATCCCCAACATACTATGGATAAGCATGTCAAATTGTTCACCCTTGGAACTAACATTTTTCTGACTAAGGGCATTATATTGCATTGTTTTCACCCAAAGTCTTCTTTGATTAAATCTTGCTTGGTCTTAACAGTTTAAACACTTTAACTTTCACAATCTGTGGATATCATATGGCCTAGCAAAAGGGAACAGAAACTTTCTTTTTTAAGATTGTATTTCAACAGAAAGTTACGTTGGAAAGGGTTTGATTTATTGTTGATGAGATAGGGGACCACTCACATGAAGGTCACCAATGCCTACCTCCACCCGACCTTCAGAATTAACCTTCCCACCTTAGTTGTTCAGGTTATCGATGTTGGTATTCACTTGTATTTTTAAGGTTCTCTTTTACTAAGTGAGGTAAGCATTTTACATAGGTTGTTTCCATTATTCCTGAACACAGCCTTACAAAAAGCTTCACCTCAAAGAAGCTACAAGACATACCTAAGGACACAAAGAATTAGGGTTACAACCAAGCTCTGACTCCAAAGCTAATGCTCTTACCACTACCCCTACTGGAAAAATTGATACTCCCACTTACCCTCATTTCTTATGTCCTGGCCACCTGCTTTCCACCATACATACGTGTGAGCTTATATAGCTTAATCAGAATACCAAGAAAAGGATTTGATGCATTGGGAAGCTGAGAGTTTTGGAAAGGAACATGGGGCAATCCTAAGAGGGAAGGACATGATGTAGAAGGTGAAGGCAAATTTCACCTTTGCAGGTTATCCAGGAGCATAAAGGCCCTTGTTTAGCCGAATTCAGAGCTGATGAATGTTCTCCTAAGTGCTCAAGGGAAGTCTTCCGAAGAAAATAAAAACTAACAGGACGCCATGCGACTGCAGCGGACTTGACCCTCAGATCAGAGCAAATCCTTACGTATCAAAAAAGCAATGAAATACATCTTTCTTGTACTGTTAAAGTTGTTAAAAATTTTCTAAAGTTTATTCAATAAAACATTCTCTAGATTTAGGAGTCATGGTTCAAGTCTGACTCCTAAGCTGTATCCATCTTCTGTGACTTTGTTATCTTAAAAAATGCTATCTTAATACAATTATGGTATGTGGTTTTGATGATACCTAATTATATATGTTTAGTTAATATTACAAAATTAGAAAGTAAATTGTAATAATTATTTTACTAGGCCTGGACCTCCTTGAAAATCAGAACTGGTAAATTCAACTTTTAACCTCCAGTGCATAGCTCAGTGCCTGGCTTAATGTACTCGTTCAGTGAATTCTTATTATAAGAATGACACAATTTACATAAAATGTGGAACAACTTATCCCATTGACACTTTGTCTGAAATGCCTGTGTTCCCTTCCTCTTTGTAATGAAATCTCCAGCTAACTCAAGGTGGATCCAGGAAGGCTTTCTGGACTCCTTTATCCTCTTCTGGTCTCTCCATTCTCAAAATATAACACATGGATACCAACTTCCCGATATTTAATTTGTAATTGTTTCATGAAGGTTTATAACATTTTAATGATGAATGTCAGGAACTTGGGGTTCGATTGGAGAGTGTTCTAATCTTGGGTTTACAGCTATGCATCTACGTGACCTATGTAGCCCGGGGCAACCTACTGGACATCACTGACCATCAGTTTCTCCATCTGTAAAATGGGTTTGGATATAGTTTGTAGGATTGCCATGTGATACAAATGAAATATATATGTAAAATGTCTAGCACAGTGCCTAAGTGAGGGCTCTCAAAAAATGGCAACATTAAAAAACATCTTTTGTAGTATTTAGTCCAGGTCCAGAAACACAATAAATGTTTTATAAATACATATGAGTTGGCTTATCAAAACGCTTGAATTTCAAAAAGCTAAAGTAAATGTTCATTGGACTCTCTGGAGAATGTTCAGACTGTTCACTGATATCCCAAGCTATCTCAGTGAGTTGGTTATGCAGTCAAATGCTTTGCCTCTGAACCCATACTTGGCCCCCCAAGGACAGTGTGCTCCACACGTGGTTATGCTATGCCAAGATTCTCGCTTTCCTATGACTGTCATATTACACAAACATTATGCCTCAGTTCAAAGGTGCTGGACTCTTGTAAGGATGAATGATCTGCATGTGCTATTGATGTTTTATTTAGTTCTCACCACAATTCCCCAGTCACGTAATGCCTCTGCTCTTTCATTCTCCCACCTGCATGTATGGGTTTGAGCTGTTGTAATTCTACTGAGGGCAAACTGCCACAGGTGATCTGAATGACATGTGTAGCATGGAAAGAGGAATCTTTATGAACCCCCTTATGGACTGAGAGAAGAAATCTCTCTCCCATTAGTAGCTCTAGAAATCTCACTGTTCTACCCAAAGAAAGTAGTCAAACACCTAGTTCAACTGCAGCATTGAAATGATCTTTCCAAGTCAGCCTCCATAGGAGTAACTAGGTAATATGAATCAGAATTTCGGCAAAGAGCATCACTTGTGAAGAACCACAGCACACTGTGTATACCTCCAAAGGCCATGGTATAGGTCATGCAGCTGTCCATGGTACTGAACCTCTCTACTCAGCCTGAATTTCTGAATTGTAAAGTCACAGATTAGATAAGGAACTGGAGAACTGTCACTAAAGGAAACACTGCTGCAGTGTCCACGTCAGCTGGGCAGAGAAAAACTTCCTCCCCTTCCTCCGTCATTGGCCATTGCCCCAGCACCATTTTGCAGCCCATTAACTTGGATTTTAGGATTCTTCCTTCCCCACTCCTGCTCTTGCTCTCTCTTTCTTCCTTTTTATTTCTTGATTCATTTCTTTAAAAAAAGAGCTTGATCATGTGTGGTATGAACTCTTTCCTCTTTGAAGGCTGTGTGGCAACATGGGAAGAACATGAATTTTATATCATATATTTTATATAAATAGCTAAGGAAAACACTTGGAAAATATACAAAAATGTTAATAGAAGGATGACTGAGTTGTAGGATTTTGAGTGATTTTTCCCTTCTTTATAGAGTGGTTTTTTTCCTTCAAGTTTTCTAAAACTGACATATATTTTATAATCTGAAAGTAAGTTTAAAACCTGGTAAATATAACTGGATTTTAATTGTGGCTATGCTAATTTATAGCTGTGTAATTTGAACAGGTGATATATCCTCCTTCAACCTAACATTCCACATGGGTAAATTGGAACTAATGTTTATGTACCTAATAGGGCTGCTCTGAGGATTGGATAGCATACTGGCACATTGTGGGCATTCTGCAAATATCATAGCAGGGAGAGTAGCTCAGGCTTGAGGGTCAGCAAGCCAAATGAGAATAATATGTATTTGTGTCAGGCTCTGATATATGAGATGAAAACCACTTTTTCCAATGTACTCAATTTGCCTCAAGTACCTACTTCAGGCTGGTGCTCTCCTAGTTTCCAGAGCTACAGTTATGAACAAAGTGTTATCTTTCCCTTGTGGAACGTATGTTACAGATTTTCTCTTATGGGCAAATCAAAGCGATTATCATTCCCCCTTTCCCCTTAACTTAGTGCTTCCAGAAATCTGCTGGCTGTAACAGAGTTACGCAGAGCTAAAGTACTAATATACGTCAGCATCTCTCTAGAGAAGGAACATAGAAATCTGTGCTATTTAACAAGTATCCTAGGTGACTGCTTAAAAGAGATAAGTACAGGAAACAGTCATGGTAAATGGATGGAAATGAGTAAAATCCATAAGCAGATGAAAAGATGAAGAAATTCCAAACTCTGCAGAAAACAGACTAAAGGAGATTTTCCATTATTGCCACCACAGTTAGAAATATGGGGCAGATGGAATCTGGAAAGAGAGAATTATTCTACTTGCTTTATATTGCAGCATGGAGCGGGTCTTCTTTACCTTAAAATACCCATTTCTTTCCAGGAAGACTCGCATAGCACAGGGTGTGGGACATTCAGATATTGTTGGTTGAATGATGAGTAATATTAAGAGCTTCACCGTGTTTATATACTGACAAAGAAAATTCATTTTGAATACTTTTAGCTTTCATGTTCGTGCCCTGGAAGATAGTAATAACCCCAGGTTAGAAATAAGTAAACTGAGGCTTGGGAGTTATGAACTTTCCCCATAATAAATAGCTAGCACCTGTCTGCAATTAAAATAAAATCTGTCACATGAGCACACCTCTTCCTTTCTATCCTGCTTTACTGTGTGTGAAGCTGCTGTACCTCATTGGGTTATGGATGTTGGAGCAGAGCTTTGGAGTGGTAATGGCACATTGGAATTGGGAATCCAAATGGCAGTCACTGACAGAATCAGTGTTACCTGCTTTACTAATGACAAGTCATAATAACTTTATCCACAACCCACAATGCTCTGTGAACCACAGAGTAACTGTAACTGGGTGTGTGTGTGTTCGGGGAGTTACTCCATCCATTCTCCTTTCACAAAAATTGAAGGCCAGTTAACAGACTGATGTATTTCTGCTGAATATTTATATGCCCACCATTCATAGAATTCACTGATACATTTCTTCTTTAGGTAAGTGAGCAAAACCGATTATGTTACTAGCAAAACCTCTTATTGCTCTCCTCTGAGTGAGACTCTCCTTCTAAAGATGCTTTTGCTAAATATTTAATTTAGTGCATTAGTTATCAATTTGATGAGTTAAAACTTGGGATCCAGGGGTTCTCCCTGCTACCCATGCCAATACTCACCATGGAGGCTAAGGAGATGCTCAGAAATGCCTCAAAATAAGGATCTACATTGTTTGGCTTTGGGGATGAGTTCACAACAGTCTTCATTTTTATGCTAATTACTAAAATAATTTATTACTAAATAATAATTACTAAAAGATAAAACTTATCTGTGATTTTTCCAGTCTTTCATCCAACTTGAGCTTACAAACTGAAGTCTGCTATGACTTTCCATCTTTACTACTTGATAGGGAATACTTGGTGACGGGTAATAATTCTCTTCCACAAATATACTCTCCACCCCTTCCCCTAAAACTAACATTTTCAATGGGAGGAAGGGATTCGTTCTTATAAAAAATGGTCACTTCCTTTTTCGTCAGCCTAACTCTTGGTCCTGGTTTCTTTTCCTCCAGTAGAGCTTTCTGGTTTGCCTTTTCATCTTTGGAAACTCTGCCCCCTGCCTTCTGCACTTGGCCCATACTTCCTTCCAAAGCACCTTTCACATAAAGGAGGGTGACCCTCTCTCTTTCTTCCCCTGGGATAGGAAGTTGATTACAAAGAAATGCAGACCTGCCAGTAGTGAGGCAGGCATGATGGATGTAGAAGCCTGAGTCCTAAATACAGAGAAGGCAGCAGGGCATCTCTAATAAATTAGCTGGCATTTGGCAAGTCTAGGGCTCACACTGGCACAGCCTGGACACTTAAATAAGACATGGCAATGCCCAGAAACTTAGATGTCATACATATGACCCCCTTATTCCCCCACAAAGAAACAAAAACAAACAAAAACAAACAAACAAAAACAAAAAACAAACCAGGAAAGATATTAAATGTTATATATATATATAAAAAAATGTTTTTCCTCCATTTTCCCCCGTAACTTAACTTTCATAAATGTAACAATTACAATAGACTATGAGCAAAAGCCTCATTATAATACATGTGCGTGTGTGTGTGTCTGTGTGTGCGCACGCGTGTGCATGTAAACTTGCTCAAGCTAAAGTTTGTTACTAAAAAAAGAGAAATATGGGGCTTCCCTGGTGGTGCAGTGGTTGGGAGTCCGCCTGCCAATGCAGGGGACATGGGTTCATGCCCCGGTTCAGGAGGATCCCACATGCCGCAGAGCAGCTGGGCCCGTGAGCCATGGCTGTTAAGCCTGTGTGTCCGGAGCCTGCGCTCCGCAACAGGAGAGGCCACAACAGTGAGAGGCCCACATACCGCAAAA
>NW_021703772.1:105039935-105072925 GCF_005190385.1 Monodon monoceros | reverse complement strand
GTGGAGAAAGAAAGAAAGAAAGAAAGAAAGAAAGAAAGAAAGAAAGAAAGAAAGAAGGAAGGAAGGAAGGAAGGAAGGAAGGAAGGAAGGAAGGAAGGAAGGAAGGAAGGAAGGAAGGAAGGAAGGAAAGAAAGAAAGAAAGAAAGAAAGAAGGAAAGAAAAAGGAAGAAAGAAAAAGAAAGAATGAACAATTAGCTTGTAGCTCTCCCTCCCTACCAAAATTACCCTGTTTAAAGAATGCTGTTTATGGCTTAAACATGGTATTTTTCTTCTCCAACCTACATAAGGAAAATATGTCACTTAGACTGTGATCCAGGAACTTCTAACTGATACACTAGGAGGTTAAGGAACTGTGACCTGCTACAAAAGGATTTCCCCGTAGCCTGACATGGGCAGGGACCTACCCAAGTTGAGGTGCAGGGCGAGCCTCCCCTTCTGGAGCTCCAGGGTGATGTGGTCTCCACGTTGCCCTTCTCCGTGGAACAGGACCCCGTCTCCTTGCATGCTCTTGAACTTCAGGGAGATCACATCTTTGAGAGTACTCATCAGCTTCTGATTGAACCTGTACAGAAGGGAGCTTCGGCCATCAAAGTCAGCGATGTCTGATTCTAGGCACAAAGAGAGAGGGGGAGACAAATCAGTGCACATCCTCCGGATTGCTTTTCCTTCTTTCCCATCTTAGTTGTTGTCCAATTAATAGAAATGTTCCTGATATCTATAAGGTACCGACTCACTGGGAAACATATAGTCTAGACCCAATCTAATTAGATTCAAGGGAAATATTCATTTACGAGGAGCCATCACACAGTCAGAGTGAACGGATCATTAGCTTAGAAGTAAAAGCCCTCATTAGTGCTGTCAGCTTTTGCTTGAAGGGACAGGGTGTGAATACCACAAGTACCTTTGTCAGGCTCTATTGTGTCAAATGCCTGGTTGTAATAATCTCTCATGATTTATCCTCCTTAATAATTTGCTTCTGAGAGTTGGAGTCACTTTATCCCATTATCTCAGGCTCAAGGTGGGAGATGAAATATATAGCTTATTATTTCAGCTCTGAACAGTGCTGTCTTCCTAGATCTGCACTGAGAAGGATTCTGAGGTTTCCTTTTGGTTCAATGGAAAAGAATATGCAGTAAAAGAAGACTTACTATTTTAACAGAGAGGGCAAATATCTTGCATCCTTCTCATGCTTGCCTTATCTTGTGCTGATGGTATCTATCATTTTAGTTTTCATATACAAAAATGTTCATTCATCATTGTGAAAGCAAAAAGAGAAGTCCCGGTAATCATAATTTAGATAAGCTTATGTAGTAGATGTGTATAAACATATCTGAAAATTGTACGCCGAAAAGCTAATAAGGATTTTCTTTTTCTTTTTGAATGATGCATAATTGACCTACAATGTTATATTAGTTTCAACTGTACAGCATAATTATTAGATATTTGTATATATTTTAAGATGACCGCCACAAAAAAGTGTAGTTAACGTTTCTCACCATACATAGTTATAGAATTTTTTTTCTTGTGATGAAAACTTTTAAGATCTAGTCTCTTAGCAACTTTCAAATATGAGGAGTCTCACCTCACCAAAGAATATCTACAGATGACAAATAATTATCTGAAAAGATGCTCCACATCACATGTCACCAGGGAAATGCAAATTAAAATAATGAGATGCTGTTAACTGCACACCTATTAGAACGGTCTAACTCTGGAACACTGACACCACCAAGTGCTGGTGAGGATTTGGAGCAACAGGAAATCTGCTTCATTGCTGGTGGGAATGTAAGATGGTACAGCCAATGGAAGACAGTTTGGTGGTGTCTTACAAAACTAAGTGTACTCTTACCATAGTATCCAGCAACCTAGCTCCTTGGTATTTACTCAAAGGAGCTGAAAACTTATGTCCACACAAAAACCTGCACACAGATGTTTATAGCAGCTTCATTCATAATTGCCAAATACTAGAAGCAACCAAGATGTCCTTCAGCAGGTGAATGGATAACTAAACGATGGTACACTGAGACACTGGAATATTATACAACACTAAAAAGAAATGAACTATCAAGCCATGAAAAAAAGAAAAAACAATTTAGGTTCATATTACTTAGTGAAAAAAGCCAATCTGAAAAGTCTACTGTATGAGTCCAACTATATGACATTCTAGAAAAAGCAGAACTATGGGACAGTAAAAAGATCAGTGGAGGCCAGGGGTTAATGGGAGGGAAAAATAAATTGGCACAGCTTAGAGGATTTCTAGGGCACTGAAAATAATCTATGATACTATAATGATGGATACATGTTATTATACATTTGTCTAAACTCACAGAATGTACAATTGCAATAGTGAACCATAATGTAAACTATGGACTTTGGGTGATTACAAATTGTCAACCTACGTTCATCAATTGAAATAAATGTACCACTCTGATGGGGTGCTGATAATGAGGGAAGGGAACTTGCATTTTTGGGAGCTGGGGGTATATGGGAAATCTCTGTACCTTCCTTTTTATTTTGCTGTGAATCTAAACTGCTCTAAAAAATAGCCTTTAAAATAAATTAATAGTGACTCTATGTAGGAGGTGTTTTATAGGTTATTTTTACATTACTTTTCCTAGTTTTTCATCACAAAAACTTTTACAAAAAACTTTTATTACTTTTATAATAGAAAAACATTAAGGCTATTTAATTATACTTAAAACAGACTCATTATATACCATCTTATGTGGGTGAGATGGTGGCGAATGGGTGTGTGGGGGGTGAAATTATTCTTATTTGAAATCAAGTACTTGGGATAACTCAATTTTTTATTATTCACCAAGCAATTAAAATCCTCACCTTGAACATACACAGTGATAAATTAAGGGTTTTTTTTGACTAAGCATATAGAAGCGTCCTTTGGAAAGCTGAAATTTTGTAATGAAAATAAAATCATACTTTTCCTGTAATTAATTTTAAAATGTCATTTCACAATTTATTCCTCTGGAATAAAGTGGTTCTAACCAAAAACTTGCTGATGACTCCCGAGACCCTAAAATGAAATAGTCCAGGTACGGAGGGATTTTCACAAATTCCCAGCTCTCTCAGACTCTCCCCGTATCACCCCATCAATGTTCCTGCCTCTGTCCTCTGAACCAGACTTTATGAAAACCAAATGGAGGCTACAGACAGCAAGCTGGCATCAATCATAGAATAATAAGGATCATAATGTAGATAAGATCATGGATGTTAAGCTGTGATGGTCATAACTTGTTAACTCTGTTGCTTTGGCATCTCTACATCCCTACGCCTGATTTCCTCATCTATAAAGTGGGGTAATTACACCCTTCAGAGAAGACTGCTGTGAGCATTAAATGTGCTTATCCATATAAAGTGACAATTTGTACAAAGGGATGCCATCATGTCTGTCACGTTATTTGTGTTAAACCAATAACAGATAGTAGGAGTATTAGTAGTGTTTAGGATACATGGAGGACTTTGCATTCCTCCCCAGTGCTGGCACCCCACTTTCTCACCCCAAATAATGCTATTTCACTTTTTGATTCAATGGTTTGTTGCCCATGGAATGCAAGCTGGCTCCAAGTTTCCTGTTCTGCCATATTTCAGGTTCTCAAACTCTACCTGAAATTATTTGGGTGCAGAGTCTGCTTCTGTATCTTCATGGTCTCTTGCGATGTCTCCCCTGTGGCTCTGCACCAGACTCTGGGTTAGGAACTGGGTCCTTAGGAGCTTTAGTGCTGAGTGAGGGAACATGGCATATACAATTGGCGGACTGTGACACTAATATGTTGTGAGCTAAAATAGAAGGGAGCACCCAGTGCTATGGGAACAGTTCAAAGCTCACTGTATATGACTATGGAAGTGAGGTGAGTTCTGACATAAATAAGCATGGAATCTTGAGTTACTGCTGACAAGAGATGCCCTGATCTGGTTGTCTCAGTCTGCAGCACCCAGACGCTCCACTCCAAGACACTATCTCCTCTCTCTCCAATCCATCCCAGCATTCATGATCTTTATTTCAATCCCTCTGATGTCTAGCTAATGTATGGACTTAATCAATGCCATAAGCAGTGATGACACAGGTTACCTCTAAGGAAACACAGCTCCATGTTGCCATGAGATCTTAAAGAAACTGAGCCAATCAACAGGACGGGGAAAAAAATATTGTTGAAGTCTCACAGACCCGGGTTTCAACTCTGGTTTTGCTATTTACTAGCTGGGGGACTTGAGGCAACTTTCTTGACTTCTCTGAGTTTCAGTGTCCTATTTGTATAATAGAGCTAAGAGAAACCTACCCTAAAAGCCATTATGAGAATTACATAAATCATACCTGGAAATGAATAGTCACTCAATAACATTCCATTCCCTCATTCCATCATTAATCCAAAGGCATTACTGCAGTGGTAAAGATTTGAAGAATGATGTAAAGACGGTATCAAGAACATGGTATAAAGGAAATCTGTTTGAACCTGGGGTTCAGTATCCCTCACATCACATTGAGCAGGCATTTCTCCAAGCCTTCATCACTTTCCATATTCTTAAAATAGCCCCACAACTGCCCTCCCATATCCAACTTTTGCAGCCTCCCTCTAACCCATTCTTTCATGTTCACATCACCTTTGCTAAAGCCCTTCAGGAAACTCAATGCACTAAGAATTAAATTCAATTGGTCTCTGTCCTCCTTTCACACCTCATCCTCTACTTCTCTCCCCAACGCTCATCCCACCCCAAGCATGCTGTATTTTCAGTGTGTATCTATGTGTCTGTCATAGGCATATACATAAGTGTATATGGGGGGTGGTTAGGACATGTACAGAGCACACACCATGAGCCCTGTAATTCTCTAAATGTTTTTTGTGCATGAATTTATTTAATCCCATCAATCATTTATCATAATAGGGAAGAACAAATCTGACTCCCTATTAGATCTGTTTCTTTTACCTTTGCATTCTATTGCTTTTGCTTTAAAAATGTTGCCTATAGCCTGAAATACACAGGATAGCCCCTATTCAAGACTGTGACCTTCAACAGTATAACACTTTCTCATTCATATAAAGATAAAAAGTTGCAGAATAGAGAATAGCACTTGTTTTGTTGGAGGTTTACAGGAACATCATGACCTGACCTATGCGGAGAGCTGCAAGAACAAAGGATTCAAACACCAAGTTTTCAACAACCAACCACACCCCTCCCACACCTGGGCTTTAAAAATGCTTTGCTGAAACCCTGAGGAGAGTTTGGAAGTTGGGGGCACGAGCCACCCATTCTCCTTGCATGGCCCTGCAATAAACTTTTCTCTGCTCCAAACTCTGATATTTCAGTTTGTTTGGCCTCACTGTGTGTTGAGCACATGAACTTACATTCTTACGTTCAGTAACACTATGAGGAATGCGCTGTTTTTATTATTGCTGTTTTACAAATAAGGACACTATGGCAAAAGGAGTACACAGTTTGCAAATGACTGAGCTGGGAATCCAACCCATCGCATAGGACTTAGCCGTGTTTTGAGTGTGCTGAGCACCTTCCCAAGTGCCACTCCTCTCTGGTTGATCCTCTAACACCCAGCTCATCAGTCTAGTGCTGGGCCCTTTCCCTAACAGCTTCCTCCCATGAGTTAGTCTCCCACAAAGCACCCTGCCACTCCCTCAATAATTCACCTCCCGACCAGATTTCGATACTTGGTCGTTTCCAGCTCTCCAGCAGGACAGTGCATCCCTTGAGAAGAGGGTTTCAATGTGTATTAATCTCCTCATTAATTCAGAGCTGAGCACTTCCTGTGAAATGACTTAGTGACCTAGTGCAGTACATATGTCTGAGGGCGATGCTACCAATGGTCCCATGACTTCCTCTCCCATTACCCCCACCACTACCCCACAAGAGCCAGGTTGCCTATCCACACTCAAAGAGTTCATTCCTCTGGACGCATGCACTCAGCCACTGGGGACACGATTCCTGAGTTATTCACAGATGCTCATGAGAGCAGAGATGAGAGGCTCTCTTTAGAGAGCTCAGAAGGGTGGCAGCTTTCCTCCTAACACCACTGAAGGCCAATGAGAGAAACACTTTGCCAATCTAAGAGAACTCAGACAAATACCCTGGACCTTTGCAATATTAATTAAGTCACACGCAAAATTCATCAGCCATTTCACAGATGGAGAAACAGTGTAAAAAATGTGTTTAACAAGGATTAAAGTTTTCCCCCACTGAATACTCAGTAATTCCCCAGACACAGGAGCTATTTGAAGTATTCAAATTCCAAACTTGGCTACAACAGATTTTAAATGATAGCAATAAGGGACCACATTTTTATAGTGTTGGTTTTAAGAAAAACAATTCTATCATATGCTGGGTTTTCCTCATTAGATATTATCATAACCCCTTTGTCCTGATCCTTTCCTTGGGTACTTAATTTGAAGCATGGGGTCTGGTTATGGAGATCCACATCTTCAGTAATATTTTACATGCATCTTGAAACAAGATTCTCTTTAACAATATGAAAAAGAAACAGGAAAAAAAATGAAGAAAGTGTTGTAAGGTGCATAAAGTTTAAAGAACGATCCTATTGGCAAATGAAGAAGTGTGTGATCATCTCAGAATATAGTTTTAAGGGCACCAAGAAAATAACTAACAAAACTAAATATATCCTCTGCATTCTCTATCACAGCTTTTCTAAACCACTCGTACAGATTTCTTCCTTTGGATTAAGCATTCTCTGGGGAAAAAGAAACTAATTAACATATGTTTGCCTAATTTAAAGTTCTTCTTAACAGCCTTGGAGGTCCATATTGTTCCCCATTTGTAAAAAGGAGAAGCCGAAGCTCAGGAAGATTATGTACCTTGCCCAAAGGCATACACACAATAATGAGTTTTTTGACACTGAAGCCCTAAATGTTTCCTCATTAGAAAATGGGGGGGTTGGTGTGACGATTACATGAGATGAGCACCTCGTGGACAGGGAGACTGCATGCCTCTGTCCAGGGAGAATCAGGCATGACTGGGGAGTGTGTATATGAGTGTGTGTATAAGGAAGAAAATTCCCATTTAAGGAAAGATAATGTTGAATGGAAGCTTTCTTTTCCTTACAAGTTGATATTAATTTCCTTGTGGCCCCTGCTCTTTGCACTTGCTCTTATACTCACAGACCAAGTCAATCAGAGCAGTAGCTCTCAACTTTAGGGTAGACATGCAATGCCCTCCCTGCCCTCATGACCTCCACTAAGCCCTATCCTGGTCGATTTCCACCCAGACATTCTCGTATTTGAGCCTTTATGGAGCCCCCTCCACATGGCATGGTCGGTGGTCAGCACAGGTGGACAGCAGTGAACTCAGTAGAGGTCCCTGGTCTCAAGGGCTAAGCTGGAGACAGCACCACACAATTACACAGTCCTGGGGAGAGATGAGCACTGGATGCTGGAGAAGCCCAAAGGAGGATGCCTAACCTCTCCAGGAGGATATAATGCATCGCCTAAGTCCTGAGGGATGCGTGGAGGTTAGGCAGGTAAGGTGTGCAGAAAGGGCGTTGCCAGCAGAGAGAAGTAGCTTCCCGTTCCTGAAGATGAGATTTCAGATCCACAAGGAGTCTGACTTGTTGGACCAGTGATTCTAGAAGTGTGCTCTCTGCACCCTTGTTATCCCCAGGGAGCTGGTTAGAAGTACAGGATTTAGGACGTCACCACAGACCTAGAAATCAGAAACTCTGGACTTGGAACCCAGCCGTCTGCATGTGGTCAAGCCCTCTAGGTGATTCTGATACTCAATGAGGTTTGAGAACCTCTCTGGTAAAAGAAAGCCAGGTCAGTGAGGAGTCAGGAGGCTGGGGAGAGACTCAGGGGTTTGTAACGGAGGATCCTATTAACAATAAAATAAGGAGTTTTAACGGTACACTGAGATGAATGGAGAAATAACTGTCAAAGTACTTAAAGTAGAGAAAGTGCATGGCCAGTTTGGGTTTTGAGAAAATAACTCTGGATTTTAGAAAGTTCTTCCATATTATTTATTTGGTCAGTGCACATTCCAATCCTGGCTACCCAAACCTCTCCCTCTCAGTGGAATTACCTGATTTTGTTGTCTCCTGCCAAGGTGACAAAGCCCTAATCTGGCCTTTTGGGTGTTCACTTTTTCCTGCCCTTAATACATGGTGACCACGCATCAGAGTTCCTTTTTTTTTTTTTTTTTCCAAACATATAATGCCAGCCAGAACACAGCTGTTAGATATTTGCTTCCTGGAGTGGACCATTTCTCCCTCTTTCTCAAAATCGATTTTTAGAATCTCATTATAATGAACTCAATTTGTGGTTTGATAAGATGGTCACACATTGGCCGACTGAACTAGAATATTGAGGTTAGGTAGATCGTAAACCCAAGGAGTCTTCAGGATAAGGGCAGGTCCTCCAGCTCACAAACCTCTCCCTTTAGATCAAGATAAATCCAGCACACACTCTCTCCATCCCAGCAGTACTGAGAAATGTCAGTACTTGGCTGACTTCCCACTGGGCCCATAATTGCTGACCCAGCTGTCATAGCTTCTCGTCTGAGAAAGACAGAGTTCTGGAGGCATATTTTGGCATATCTGATGGATGTTGGTAGCTTGTCAACAAACTAGCTAAAAAAAGGGCTCCACTGAATAAAAGACTCCAAGCTTGAATCCCCAAGTGAGCTGAAAAAGGCTATCGTGTGTGTTTGTGACACGAAGTCTGTTTTCTCACAAGAAGGAAAGCTGGAGCTCTAAGTTGACAAGAGAAACCATCGATTCATCTTGAGAAAATCAGTGCCGCTCACTCTGGGGCTGTTTGCAGTAAACATGATTTTCAATACAATTACAGTGCAAAGCTTATCTCATGATACGTTATATAAGAAAAGTGATTATTATTCAGACCATACACTTGCACTGAACACTTGAGGGCTTTGGTTAGCAATCCACAGACCACAGAGGTTTCCACAGTCAACTCAAATTTACAGAGATTCTCCACCAACTCTGTGACTTTTCCAGGCCTTATCAGAGGCCCATGATAACCTCAGATGAACTGTGAAAACAATGTAAGTTTCCAAACTAACCATGACAACTCCTAAGAATAGCTTTTCTTACAGAACTTCTGATGTGTCTGTGCATGAGAGCAGTTTGGAAAAACAGAATAGGTCTTAAGAAGACAACATAAAGAACAGTCGTAGTACAAAAAACAAAATCTAAACTCTAAATTTTAATCCTAACTTTAGCAGATAGACTTTTTGCTCTGACAGTCACATTTGCTTTCTTAAAACGTCTAGGTTTTTTGGCAATCTTATACTTGTAGACACCTCTTGTAATAGGGAAGAATAAATCTGACTCTATATTGGATCTGTTTCTTTTACTTTAAACTTTGTATTCTATTGCTTTTGCTACAAATGAATCACTAAAGAGATGCTACCTATAGCTTAAAGTATACATGATGGCCCATGTCCAGGAACTCTGCCTCCTGTGTCTGAGCTTAAGCTAAAATACATGTATTTAAGCTCACAGGAAACATCCTGACCAGGACCACTTGTGAATGGCTGCAGGAAGGAAGAAATTAACCCATCCCCTCTGGAGTCTGGCTGGAACTAGGAAATATGTGCAACAACTTACTGCCTTTTTGCTTTACCTCCTCACCTCCCCCTCTTAAAGAAACTAGCATCCAAACCTGGGCAAGATGGTTCTGTGGAACACTAGTCCACCATTTTCTTGGTCTGTTGTCTTATGGAATAAAGTTGCTGTTCCTTGTCCCAGCAGCTCATCTCTCTATTTATTGGCCTGTCGTGCAGTGAGCAGTACGAGCTTGGACTCAGTAACACTCTGAGCACACCTAAAATGTGCAGTTCCACCGAGCTCTTCACTAACTACAAGACTAAGCCAAATGAATGCATTTACTTTAGGGAATTCCCTAAAATAAATCTTTTAGTAGATAATTCTTTTAGTAGTAGAAATCTTTCCATTTGTTTATTCTCAAGTGCATTGGCAGTTATTGGGTATATTCTATACTCTTTTTGGTCACTGTGCTGAACTGTGAGATGCAAAACCATTGCGACATGGGCTGTCCCACTCAGGGACTCAGACACAATAACACTGACAAGGCAAATGAATCACTCTGCTGGTATAGGATGCAATAAATGGAAGTGTAATTACACCTACAACTTATTACCCAAAGAGGGGGCTTGGGAGAGTGAAAAGGGGAGCAGGTAACAAAACTGAGATGACAAGCATGGGCTAGAATAATATGCAGCAGGCTGGGATGTATGGTCACCCCAAGGTGCAGACAGGTTAACAGAAGGTTTCAGCAGAGGGGTGGTAATGTTTCATAAATCCTGTTCACAAGTTCACAGAAGGAATGATCAAGGCAAAGGCTGCTACTGAGCAGCTCACCCTTGTGAAAAGAGCATAATTCAATTATGAACTGCTCCCTTGCTTCACATGAGCCTCAGTGATCTTCAGCCACAACACACTATAATAGGGAAGAACAAATCTGACTCCATATTAGGTCTATTTCTTTTATTTTAACCTTTGTATTCTATTGCTTTCGCTTCAAGTTAAGAATGTAGAATGTTGTCTACAGCCTGAAATATACAGGATAGCCCATTCTCAAGGCTCTGACCTTTAAGGGTGTAAAACTTTTCCATTCATATAGAGATAAAAGTTACAGGAACATTGTGACCTGAGCTGCGTGGACGGCTGCAAGAACAAAGGATTCTGCACCACGAAGTTTGCACCAACTAATCACACCCCTCCCTCACCTTGCCTTTAAAGATGTTTTGCTGAAACCCTTTGGGCAGTTTGGGGGTTTTGAGGGGCATGAGCCACTTGTTCTCCTTGCATGGCCCTGCAATAAACTTTTCTCTGCTCCAAACTCCAACGTTTCAGTATTATTTGGACCCACTGTGCATTGAGCACACCAACTTGGGTTCAGTAACAACACAATTGCTCCCTGAAAGTGTTCCCATAATGAGACATTTAAATAAGTGTCAAAATGGGAGGAGAGCTACCATCGCCCCTCTGCCCCTGACTATTTGTTATTTTGTCTAAAATGAAAGATTTATCATGTTTTTACATTTAGGGGAAATTGAATGCTCTTTGTTAATGATTCTATCTGGGCAAAATCTACAGAACTTAGTGCCAGGAGGCCAGTGGGAGAATCACAGTAAATCACTCCAGTGACAATTTCAACAAGGAGTAAACATAAAACAAACTGTAGAAGGCAAGCCCTTGGCATTTGTGTGGGAACCCACTGCTGCATTAAGTGGTTGATCTAAGTATTGGGTCATTTTTCCTTTTATGTTTTCCTTTAAAATGATCACTGTTAGCATATGGGTCATGGAACTCAGAGGGATATAGCTGGTCAAATCACACCCTGGGCAGCAGGACATTAATTCATACGGAAACTTGTTAGCTGTGGGTTTTCCCTTCATTTGTTAGCCTTACAAAAGACTTGGTTTCTTCAACTTCCACTACGACCATTTACTTGTCTGCTTTTCAAAGTTACTAAAAATCCTTGAGTTCCAAAAAAGCAGAGGTTGTGTTACTTATTTCTCTGTCTCCAAAGCTGAGCAGAGGGGGGAGGGGAGTTACTGAGTAATGTTTATTGTCTGTTGAAGGGATTTTAAGGCTGAATCAATCAGTGACGCTGTTTAAGACAGATCAGAAAAGTTGACTTAAGGTAGCATACTGCAGTGTTTTTTATTTAACATGTTTTTATTACATATATATGTGTATCTGTCTCTTCACAGAAGAGATTGTTCAGTGATTCCTAGATGAATTAAGAGAAAGAAGAGCAGGGAGATCTCATTCTTTTTAATTAACTTATTTTTAAGAAATTTTCTGGGCCATCATTTCCTTATCTATAGAGTGAAAGAGTTGCAATGAATGATAAAATGTTCTGATTTCCAAAGTGGGATTCAAGGCTTCCACAGGGGCCTCCAAGCCCCCATGTCTGACTGCTGTCACCCCATACCTCCTCTTCCCCAGGGTTTGCAAGCTATAAACTCAGCCTTGAGGTTCCCTGTGATACGGCCACATGGGTCTTGGCATGTCAAGGATGAAATATACGACTCTGTGGTCTCTACCATGTGTGATAAATGGCCCCAAATGATGAGACCAACAACAAAGAGGGCAGCTGAAGCTAGAATGACAAAGAGATTTACATGGGGAAAGAGAATATGACTTCAACTCTGAGCCTGATGAATTTTGCATGACACAATTTGGCAATAATTAACCAAATAGGAGCCAGTCTGTTTTGTGCGAAAAGAAGGTAACTGGAGATAGAAAATGATGGCTGTAATTTTTAATGAGGGAAGCCTGACAGATCATTATACCTTATCAGAATTTATATAATGCTTTTAAAATTGATTAGTGTTCCTTGTTTAAAAGAAATTCAAAAGAAGACCCCGGACAGAAGTCCACATAGCCTGAAGTCTCCAGATGGCCTGATGAAGGTGTTGGAACCTTTAGAAACCTGGTATGTAAAAATGTTTACCCCCTTCCTTTGAGGTACAGGTGGCTGTGTGGTCCTGAATAAGGAGGGAAAGGTAAAATAGGGAGAAGTTTGGTAACCAGCTTAATTATCAGATGAAGGTAATGATGAACACAGCTAACACTCTGTGAATGCTTCTCACATGCCAAGCGCTATTTTAAGTAATCTGCATATATGAAATGATCACTACTCTTACCATTCCCTTCATCAAAAAAGAAACTGTGTCCAAAGAGGACCCAAGATTGTCTGAGATTATACAATCGGTGGGTGATAAAGCTAAGTTTATATCTCTGGTGGTTTAAGTGTAGAACCCATCTGCTTAATATTACCACAGCATACTGCCTTTAAACGTGTTTATGTGACACTGAAAATCCTTAAGATTAGCAATCACAGACATGAACATGACAGTGTTGCCTAAGATGAACTGACTCTCAGAGTTCGAAGAGGATTTTGCAACAAGAGTTTTAAATTTTGGCTCCATATAACACTTACCTAGGAACAGAAAAAAAAATGCTTATGCTGGGGCCCTTACAGTGATTATGATTTAGATGGAGTACGGTCAGAGTACGTATTTACAAATATATATCCCCAGGTGATTCTTATGTAGAGTTAGGTTTCAGAACACAAGTAAAAAATCAAGGAGTATTAGCCCAGGAACTCCTGGACTGGGCAACAGCTAAACATTGTCCCTTGACATCTTAACTACATGTGCTCAGGAATTGTAGGTTGCTCACTTTGGTCTTGTGAATAAAAAATATTATGGGTATTAGAAAATTGAATATGATACTTTCCCTCTAATAAAATTTCCCCATGTCATATGACTAAATACTTCCAGACATATAGTAGAAAGCCCAAGGAGATACGAACAGTACAGACTGTGCCACTTTGGGGAAGTTGTTCATTCAACATTTTAATTGATTTAATCGAAATGAGTCTTGTTCTGAGCTGAGAACTGGGTATCTAAGTAGGTATGGTCCTTAACCTTGTGGAGCTCATAAACCGGTAGGTGAGACAGGTAATTCACAATGAAATGCACATGTCAACAGCTATTAGATATCTATTTATCTGTCCACCTAATGTCTTTCTCCTTCTCCTTTTCTACATAGAGATAGAGATAGATATTCTATAGATAGATGATAGACAGATAGATAGATAGATAGTGATTGCTATACACTGAATGTTTGTATTCACCCAAAATTCATAAATAACTTGTTGAAACCTAATCCCCAACGAGATGGTATTTGGAGGAGGGATCTTTGGGAGGTGCTAGGTCATGAGGGTGGAACACTCATGAATAAGTTAGTGGCCTTATCAAGGAGGCCCTGGAGAGCTCCCTTGCCCCTTCTACCAGGTTGGGACTTAGTGAGAAATGACCATCTATGAACCAAGGAGTGAGCCCTCACCAGACACATCAGTTGCTGTGCCTTGATCTTGGATTTTCCAACCTCCAGAACTGTGAGAAATAGATTTATCTTGTTTATAAGCCACTCAGCCTATGGTGTTCTGTTAGAACAGCTCAAACAGATGCTTTGAAAGAAAAGAATGGTATGTCTTAAGATAGAAAAATAAGAGTAACCTTATTTAAATTGGGACTCAATGGGCATCTGTCTGAGAAGATGATTATAAAGCTGAGGCTTATTAAGAGATGAGCTGAAGAAGTCAGAGGGAGGGAGGAGCATTCCAGCTAGAAGGTCCTGAGATAGGTGAGAACATGACATCACAGAGGGCAGGACAGAGGTCAGTAGTGTCTGAGCCCAGAGAAGACAGTATATTGCTGGACAGTAAGGCCAGTGAAGTGGGCAGAGGCCAGGTCCTCCAGTCCTGTTCTTTTTTCACAGAACTTTGTTCCTAAGTGCAGGCAGAAGGCATCAAAATGTTTCCAGCAGGAAGTGGTTCAGCTCTGTATTTCATGATGATCCTGCAGGCTGTCTCAGAGATAATGGACTAAAAGAAAAGAGGAGTGAAAGTAGGTTGCTATGTTAAAAATTCAGATGATAGATGATGTAATTGAACTAAGCTAGTGACTGTGATGATGAAAAGAAATGGAAGTATTTGGGATGATTTTTGGATGTAATACTGATAGAACTTGCTGTTGAATTTACTGTGGGAAGTAAGGGAAAGGAAAGATTTCAAGAAAGAGTCTCAGGTCTGGTTTGGGCAACTGGTGTATTTATTGAGATGAGAAAGACCACAAAAAGATGCTGAGTGTAGTCAGAGTTGATTAAGAGCTCCCTTTGGGATGTGTTCAATTTGAGCTGTTTATGACATGACCAAATTGAGACATCAATCAGGCAAATGAATACATATTTTTAGAGCTTAGAAGAAATATTTGGCTCAGGATGCAAATTGCCTCATTTATCTAAAGTCACTTCACCTTTATAAAATTCAGTTTTCCTTTCTATATACCTAGGAGTAGTAATTCTTATCAACAAAGGTTCTTGTGAGCTTTGGCGTGTGTGTTGCACCACACTGTGCATCGTAACTGACAGTGGGGGAGAGGGTGTTGATGATGATGCTGGTGGCATTTCCAATGGCAATTGCTAATTTAATGATGAATAACTGACACCAATAGGGAAGATACTGGCTCTCTCTCCCAGGAAGAGTAGACATGAATTACAACTAAGAATGATTCTCCTCATTTTCCCATCTCTTCTTCTATCACAGTCTCTATAAAAGATGATTTACTTAAGACAATTCTACATTGACATCTCCATTTCACGTGTGCATCTTTATATCACCAACTCAACAATGTAGCAGGACCTATGTCCTTTACTTGCTTGGTTCACTGGCATGAGTGTGTTTGACCAAAGACTAATCAATCTGAAAATTGATCAGAGAGAGAAAACACTCATGGAAAACTTAAAAACCAGATGCCCTCGTTGACAATAGAGGTGACACAGGTGGAAAAATTGTAATGTAGGAGGTATTTGCTAATTCTTAGGAGAATATAACGTAGCAAGCTAGGCTGTCAGATATCCATCCATACATGGGAGACATGGCATAGCCAGAATGAACTTGACAGACAGCAAGAGGGCATAACTTGTTCAGAATAACTATCTATAAAGATGCGACAACTATCTTCTTGGTTTACCACGGAATTATTGATATTTACTCCATGGAATTAGTAGTAATCATAAGAGGGGAAGACCTCATGTGTTTGGGTCTTTGTAGAATGCAGAGGCAGGTCACATCAATCCTACTCTTGAGCAGAGAGAGAGAATCTGAAAATGGCAGGAAACTGAGATCCCGAAGATTATGACAACAGAAGTGAAAGCAACAGCAAACAGAGATCTGAATCTGAGACGAGATGGGCCTTGCCTGGTAGAGAATATGATTAATGTTTCCCCAAAAGACCACTTATCCTGGCAATACAAGAATGTCCTCTATGGATCTACACCTACATTAATACTAGCTGTCACTTACTAAGCACAGACTCTTTGCTAGATACTCTGCTCAAGGCTTGATACATCAAAACTCAAAAATGACATAGTCGTCTTTAAAATAATTACCACTCTAATTTATAGATGAGAAACAGAGGCTCAGAGAAGTCAAGAGTGTTTGCAGGAAGGTTCATCTTTTTAAGAGCAGACCATTTGTTCAAGTGTTCATATCTGAACACACAAAAGAAATCTGTTTCTCTGAACATCATTGTGACCATGGCAAAAAGAAGGTCCTGGGGATGTGGAAGCAAAAGGAACCTTGGTAAAGTGGAACAGTCACCTTGACATTTATAAAAGGGAATGAAGGGAATCAAAGAAAAAATATTTAAAAAACATAAATACTTAGGGAAAATGGAGACATGCTTTTACTTCTAGAGATTTTAAAACAGAATATACCAGAATGGGTTTCAAACACCTTCAATTTAGGAATTACAACCATGATATTCTCAATTATTCAATGAGAAAAAAATGTGAGGTAGTAAAGAAACCATGTATAAGGAAGATTCTCATAAGCTCAAAATTTTCATTTCCTATAAAATATATAGAAAAGAGGACCCATTAAAAAAGAGTATAAAACTGATGAATTGGGAGATTGGGATTGACATATGTACACTAATATGTATAAAATGGATAACTAATAAGAACCTGTTGTATAAAAAAATAAATAAAATAATTTTTTTAAAAAGAGTATATAATTTTTTTTAAAAAATTACAATAAAAACTTTCGGAAATACGTAAGGATGGTTAGGCTTTTGAGCCAAAACATTAAATATCCAGGGAGCATATAACAGTTGTCAGACAACTGATCTAGGTCTCAGGTAGCAGAATTAGGACATGATTCCGTCATGCTCTATAAAGAGACTAGTTATTAGGCAAGGAAGCACCAGGTCATTTTAATTTGACAAGATAGGACCTAGAATTGAAGCTCATAAAATGAGGTCACATGATAGGGCCTGGGAGTCAGAAACCAGGTTACATTTGATCTGGGTGGTGAATGGCCATCAGGAGTCATCCCAGTGAAGGGGAATGAGGATATTTCAGAAAAAAGCAGCAGCTTAATCCAGTGAACCCATTTTTAGGTGTATATCCGGAGAAAACTATAATTCAAAAAGATACATGTACCCCAATGCTCATAGCAGCACTATTTACAATAGCCAGGACATGGGAGTCAAATAGGAAGAGACAGATGCCAAAAAATAAGTACACAATTAACTTATGAAATGCAATCATAAAGAATGTTCCAAAGGAAAAATACAGGACTTAAAGAAGTCCGGAAAAAGGTCTTATTTTCCTTAAAGCCCCAGAGCTTTGTATGATTCATAGTATATCTCAAGTGCTAAATGAATGTTGTTAACTAAATAAATAAATGATTGAATTAATGATTTTATCTCAAGTGCTAAACGAATGTTGTTAACTAAATAAATAAATGATTGAATTAATGATTTCCAAAATGGCAGAACTTTGTCTTCAGAAATTATCAAACTATTAAATTTCTACCAGTCTTTAGCAACACACTCAAATGGAATTTTGAGAAAAAGATTTATGAGGCAAAAGAAAAAAATCAGTTCCCTAGAAAGTACAGTGGGTGTATTAATGGTAAGTAATTCCAGAATAATAACATGGTGGCCTACGCTGAGACAGTGAGACTGACCTGATATATGTATCCATCCATTCCACAGATATTTATTGAATGCCTATTTGTGTCTAATGCATGCTGGCACTTAATAGGCAAGGTGCTTGCCCTCATGGCACTTACATTCTAGTGCAGGGACTCAGAAAGACAAACAATCAACAAGTCAGCCAGAACAAACAAACCAGATTCTGGTTTGTGGCAGGCACCAGGAAGAAAATAAAAGTGAGTCATATAACTGTGTGTTAATGGTTGGTGCACAGGAATCAGTGCAGGTCACTTTGAAGGCTAATCCGAGCAGATTTCTCTAAGAGGTGATATTAGAATTGAGAATCACATTGACTGAAGGAGATGACCATGTAAATCCTGGGAAAAACTCTTCTGTGCCTAAGAAACAGGAAAAACCTGTCATATGTCAGCAATAGGAAGAAAGCCTGCATGGACAGAAAAAAGTAAAAAGAAGCTAAAGAGGTAGGCAGGGTACACTCAAGGGATTTTACTTGCCAGTAAGAGCTTCAATTTTAAATGAAGTAGGCAGTGGAATGATATGATTTTCTTTCTTATTTATGAAGATCACTTTGGCTACTTTGGCATGAAAAACAGGTTTGTGGAGATGCTGGCATGACCAGGATGGAGTCTATTTAAATGCTCCAGGTGAGGACTGACAGGTGCAGTTACTCAGGGAAGCAGGACCAGTGCATGGATTTAGAATGTGTTTTGAAAGAAGGAACTGGGAGGGCTGCTATGAACCATAGATGCAGAGCGAGGAGTAGAGATTCTGGGAAAGGAGAAATCGAGGCTGCTTCCTAGGTTTCTATTCTAGCAAATGGCTGAATCATGCCATTTATTGAGACAGGAGATGTGGAAAAGCAAGTTGTTGAGAGAATGGTAATCCAGGGTTCTATTTATGCTGTAATAAACTTGAGATATTTATTAGATTTCCAAGTGGAGACAGCGAACTTATTGCATATATAATTCCAGGGGTCAGGCCAGGAGATACAGATGTGGAGGTGATCAGTATATGGATGGCATTTGAGTTCATGGAAGCCTGTGAATTTAGCTGGGCACTGGTGGGGGCCGGGGGTGGATGGAAAGTAGAAGTCTTTGGAGAAAACCATAATTCAAAACAATGCATGCACCCCAGTGTTCATAGCAGCACTATTTGCAATAGCCAGGACATGGAAGCAACCTAAGTGTCCATCAACAGATGAACAGATAAGGAAGATGTGGTGTATATACACAATGGAATACTACTCAGCCAATAAAAAGAATGAGAAAATGACATTTGCAGCAACATGGATGAACCTAGAGATTATCATACTAAATGAGGTAAGCCAGACAGAGAAAGACAAATAACACATGATAACGCTTATATATGGGATTTTTTTCAAATGATGCAAATGAACTTATATATAAGACAGAAATAGACACACAGACATAGAAAAATACTTATGGTTGCCAAAGGGGAAAAGGGGGGAGGGATAAATTAGGAGTTTGGGATTAACAGATACACATGACTATATATAAAATAGATAACCAACAAGGACCTACTGATAGCACAAGGAACTATATGCAATACTTTGAGTAATAATCTATAAGGGAAAAGATTCTGAAAAATAACATACACACACACAAACTTGCACACGCATATATATATATATATATGTATGTGTGTGTATATATATATATATATTAATCACTTTGCTGTACACCTGAAACTAACACAACATTGTGAATCAACTAAACTTCAATAAATTTTTTAAAAAAGAAAGTAGAAGTCCTGAGACAGAGTCCTGAGAATGAACAGAGAAAGATAAAAGAGAAAGATGGTTTTTAAAAAATGGAAATATCTAATTGAACCAAATCCTACTGAGAGGTGAGTGAAATGAGAAAAGTGACCACTGGATTTTAGCTACGTGGAGGTCACCGGTGGACTTGACTAAGCTAGTTCCTGTAGAGCAGTCTGCATGAGTCAGGGTCCCCCCCAGAGGCATAGAACCAGCAGGTTCTGTACACAGGTCGATTCACTGCAAGGAACTGGCTTATGTGACTGTATGGGTTGGTGAGGCAAGTCTGAAATCCCCCATAAGGGAAGGCTGTCAGGAGGGGTGGGCTGGAAGCTCTCTGGCAGGAGGTGAAACTGTAGTCCCCAGGCAGGAATTCTTCTGCCTCCAGGGAAAAAATTCAGCTCTGATCTTAAAACCTCTCAACTGACTTCATCAGACCCACAGACTATCAAGCGTAATCTCCTTCACTTAAGGTCAAATGATGTAGATGTTAAAATAAGCCCATCACAGCAACACCAGGATTGGCGTCTGGCTGAATCACTGGGACTAGAGCATCCCAAGTTAACACATGAAACTGACCACCACATGTCTAAAGACTGATTGGAAACAGCTGCATTGGGAAGGGAATGGAGAAGTGGAAACAGTAACTAAAGACAACTTTTGGGGAGAAGCTATTCTGTGAGGAAGAGGGGAGAGGAGAAAGGTAGATAAAGAGAACCATCAGGCTTTTGTAGTTGTTGTTTTGTTTTATGGCTTATGCAAGAAAGTTTTATGTTTATCAGAATGAACCAGTAAAAAAGGGGGATAAGATGATGTTGAAAGGGAATTTTTGATCCAGAAGACACGCTGAGGTTTTGGTTTTATATACAACCTGAGAGAGAGGGATGTGTTCTTTTTTCTCAAAGGAAAAGCACAAAGCCCAAGGACTAGTGATTGAAGATTATAGAGTACCAGCTGGAAGATCATCCCAGAAAAGGGTGTTCTGTGTCCAACAGCTTCCCAAGGGGGTTAACTTCCCATCACTCACACTGTTTACCTGAAGGTAATTCATCTCCTTAGAGGATGCACTTGTTAGATGCAGAACTTTCCTGGAGAGGATTCCATGTAGGACAAAGCTACCTCAATTTCAGGAGCCCTTTGCTTGGTCAATATCTGGGCTTTAGCAGATCTGAGAACCTTTTTGTGTGTGTGTGTGTGTGTTATGCAGGCCTCTCACTGTTGTGGCCTCTCCCGTTGCAGAGCACAGGCTCCGGACGTGCAGGCTCAGTGGCCATGGCTCACGGGCCCAGCCGTTCTGTGGCATGTGGGATCTTCCCGGACTGGGGCATGAACCCGTGTCCCCTGTATCGGCAGGCAGACTCTCAACCACTGCGCCACCAGGGAAGCCCAACCTTTTAGTCTTGTAGAAAATTTTGCATATTACAGTAGGCACTTTTCTTAAGTGATGGTTCCTCACTGTCATCAGATTCTCAAAGGGGTCCATTATCAGAAAAATCTAAACATGTTGCTCAAAGGTCTTTCTCTACCCTACAGTCTATTATTTAACTTGACACTATGAGTCTTTCTGTGCAAGTATGCAGAGCTATGGGCATTGAAAACAAGGACAACTGCCAGGACAGAGAAAACAAATGTAGGAGGACATGTTAAAGAGAAATAGGATTATCACACCAAAATAGATGGCTGAAGTAATAATATAAATACACTTATTATTTCAGCATGAATGCTTCACGTTGTACCTAAAAATAAACCTCCTAGTGTAATAGGGAAGAACAAATCTGACTCCATATTAGATCTGTTTCTTTTAACCTTTGTATTCTATTGCTTTTGCTTCAAGTTAAGAATGTTGTCTATAGCCTGAAATATTCAGCACAGCCCATTCTCAATGTTCTGACCTTTAAGGGAATAACACTTTTCCACTCTTTTAAAGATAAAAAGTTGCAGAACAGAGAATAATATTTGTCTTGTTGGAGGTTTACAAGAACATCATGATGTGACCTATGTGGACAGCTGCAAGAACAAAGGATTCTGACACCAAGAAATCTGCAACAACCAACCATGCCCCTCCCTCATCTTGCCTTTAAAAATGCTTTACTGAAACCGTTTGAGGAGTTTTGGGAGTTTTTTGGGCACAAGCCACCTGTTCTTCTTGCTCGGCCCTGCAATAAACTTTTCTCTGCTCCAAACTCCAATGTTTCTGTTTGTTTGGCCGCACTGTGCATTGGGCACAGGAACTTGCATTCGGTAACGTTAGTAGTGACAACTGTTATCAAGAGAAGAGGTAGCATGGGAATCTGGCTGCCCCACAGATCCTGGGTTAGGAAGCACACATGCCCTTGCCTTGTAGATGGCTATGCTTTTGGATAGAAGGGCTGGAGTGCAAGGCAGTCTCTCCTTGGTCTAGTGGTTTGTTGGAGCATCTGTTCTAAAACACATTCTTTCTGAAAGTACTTGTTCAAGATAAAGACAACCTTTTCACAGGTCATTCCCCTCTGTGCAGGGCTTTATTTCTAGTAGAAACTCTATGTCCATAGTTTCCCTGAGGTGCTTGCTAACACTCAGCTTTCTGGGTCCCTCTCCCCAGAAATCACAATCCAGTATGTATGGGACAGGACTCAGGAAGTGCATTTTTAAGGAGCACTCAGTTGATCCTGATGTGAGCCTCCAGTAGATCACACTATGGAAAACAGTACAAGTGTATGACACATTAGGCACTCCTGTAACCATAAACAGGGATCTCTTGGACTAATTTATATTAAAGTGGTAGTAATCAAATTTGTTCATTCATGAGGGGTCATTGGGTTTTAGCATTATAAGCAGGAGACGTCCCTGCTAAGACAGAAAAACAATTTATTATGATGCAATTTTCGATTTCAATATAAAACCTGCAGAGAAGAGTTACAGGGATGGGAAACTTCCCTGCATAATTTTATTCTAGAGTGATTGCCAGTTCTACCGGTGTTTACAAGCTTCCTTGTCTGCAGGATGGAGCTCTACTTTTAAATTCAGCCAGAACAACTCACAGAGGGATGGAGGGCCTGCATAATTCTAAGACAGAAGCATTTCATGTGTTACCCTGGGTTGAAATGTTTCTTCTCTTTCCCTTCTAGAACAAGGAAGGGGAGAGTTTTATAATACTTCACTTAAATTATTTTAGTATTGCAAAGGCAAATGGTATCTCAAACTCCAAGAGCTCTTCATTTTGAACATTTTGTTTTGATAAACCCATAGCATCTTCTCACCACCAAGTTACTTCATCTCTAAATAACCTAAGAACTAGTAGATTTTGCTCTCTGCCCCACAGAAAACAAAGCAGTCGGGTTAGGGTGCAGCTGTGACTACAAAGGATATGAGATGACACTGTTACTGAAGCTTAAGGCCAACCTTTAAAATAAGTACCATCTCTGAAAACAACGATCTACTGATGTTATGTGTCATCATTCCAAGGCAAGTGAAAAGGCTTTCTAACTCTTACTGACTGGGGATTCAAAGCCACTGACTTTGTCTCTGACCTTTAACTCAATGGATTTTGAATCACTCCTTCTGTATTAGGGGGTATAGCATCACTCTTAAACATTGTGGTTAATGAAATAAATCTTGTACAGATTTAAAAAAAATAGTTTTTCTACCTCTGGGTTGAATTTCACAGTTTCAAATATGCATAAGTCATTAAAGTGTAGAAATAACTTTAAAACGATTGAGATTGCATTCTCAATGTCAGTAACCGTGATACAGCTAGGGTCATGTCACTCGCCAACACACACGTGTTGATAATCCATGTGGGTACTTACTATAGGAGCATCCATAGACCTCAACCCTCATGCCGATCTTTCCACTTGGATTCCACTCCAGGGGCACAAAGCGAACGAACCGGGCTCTCACAGAGTGCAGTAACTTGTGGTGCATCACGCTGTCAGCGTTCATGTTTCCTGCAAAGGTCTGTGGGGAGAAAAGGAGGCCAGGTGAGGTCTGCGACACCATGGCAGCACCTTCACGTGAGCTCAAGGACCATATGTGGAAACCCACCTATGTCGCTCCATAAACTTTTAGAGAATATCTTCAACTTCTCAGATCTTACAAATGAAATCTGACTCTGGTGAAAATTCTGCATTATGTCCTATACAGTATTTTTTTTTCAGAGATACTGTACATTATTCTTTAAGAAACTCCCTCCTCCACATTCTATAAATAAGTCAATCTTAGTAAGTCATAAGATATGACATCTAAAAGCTATACGAAGTAAATAACACAGTGAAGTTCTGATACTCTTAATGTTCATAATCACTGCAGTATGGAAGATAACTGAAAAATCTCCTCTTAGAAGGAGAGGCTTTCACAGAAGTAATTGTTACCATTAACTGAAGCCAGTCAGTACACTAAGCACTTTCCTTTATCATTATTACTGTTTTACAGATTAAAAAGAAATCTGAAGCCTAGAGATAGAGAAAGGAGGAGGAAAAAGAAATCTTCAAATCATCTAATTGGTCAGTAATTAGTCTATGATACAATTCCAAAGTTGTCTTATTCCAAAGCCTATGGTTTTTCTACAGTCACACACTTTTCAACTATTCCGTTGTTAATTGCTCCATGAGGGAGAACAGGAGGCTCTGATTTTTATGTAATTTATATTCACATTTCCTTGTGAAGTTTAAGCAAAGGCATACACAGCATGGGAGATATTTGGCACACGAAAATTATGCCTCCTAGTCTTCATTTGGATGAATGATTTCTGGAGTAGAACTTTTTCTGCAGATGGAATCCAAAATCTCAAACCTAATCTTTTTTTCCCCCCACTGAGGTAAAATATGCATAAAATAAAATTTACCATTGTAACCATTTTAAAGTATATAGTTCAGTGGTATAAAGTACATTCACATTATTGTGCAACCATCACCACTATCCATCCCCAGAACTTTCTCATTAGCCCAACTGTACCTAATCTTTAAGGTAGGATGTGAGTTAGCACATTGATTTGCCTGCTTCATTATGAATGATCTATCATCTACCTTCTTTTCTGACTCAAATATTCACAGATAAAACCTGCACGCTAATGTCATATCAATACCAAACAATAAAAAGAAGATCCATTGGTTTCTCAAATGGCCAAAGAGAACAGCAAGTAAAGGATGTATGTATGGAATGGAATCCATTTCAATGATCCAAACCTCAACCTTGATTGTCTCCTCATAACATCTGTGAATCTAGGGTACTTTGAACAATCTGACATTTCTGCTGGACACAACACACCCACTGGCTAATAACTCTGATATTCTTCAATTAATAAAATCACTGTTATATATCACATGGTGGCTTATGAAGAAGGGAGAAGCTCACTTTCTACTTTGCACCAAAACTCTGGTGCAAGAGAAGGACTTGGAGGAGAAGAATTCCTTGAGATTCAAATCCAACATTCTTGTCTGTAGATTTGTCAAAGGTTTGGACGTTGTCTCAATCCAGAAAAGAATGGCTCTATTTAGCAGGTTTATCTTCCACATGTCCTGTTCCAATTTTAGCAACATGTGAAGATATAAAACCTCCTCAATCCCTTGCCCACCTAGGAAGGCCTCTTCCTTGTAGAGTGTAGCTCTTTTCAAAATGCACTTCTTTGAAATATGAGTTTGGGGCGTGGCCAGAATTTCTGGTAGTTTTTCACTCTTTTAGACACACTGAAGGTATTTCATGTTTTTCTACAGACTAACTTGGGAGACTTCCGTTCAGTTCTCTGGATTCCCTGTTAATTGTGCTTGCTACAACCCACTCCCCAAGCATGTAAAGGCCCTGTGTTTGCTGCATCACTTATAGAAACTGAATTTTAAACAGGCCTTTATTCACACTGAGGGTAATGGGGGCACCTGTCTTGGGTTCTATATGATTTGTAGACTGAATATATCTTAAACTGATATTGAAATCCTGATTGCATAATTCTAGATAAAAAGGTTTATTTTGGGAGCTGGAAATCCTTTGTAGGATTTCTTAACTCAGGTTCTGTGTGCTCTGAAGAGGAAATCCTGGATTTTCATCCAAAGGGGCAGCAACCTGGCGTGACTTTGTAACACTGGACAAATGACTTATTCTTTCTGACTCTATCTTTCAATCTTGCAATCTCAACATCTCACAGTCTCTAAGGCATACTATTCTAGAGTCATGTTATTTGCAGTTTTGTAGTCTTATAAGCTCACATTCAAGCAAACCCAAGGTCTCAAAGTTACGAGATTTCAAAGTGTGCGATGCATGGTCCCAGAGCCCTCCTGGAGCTAGTAGCCTAAAATCACCTCCGAAACACATAAAGCTAGAAGAAGATTGAATTTAAAGGAAGCTGCAATGAAACTCTCACCAGGTTCATCAGTTCATCTTCCTACAACATCAAAGACAATCATTGCTTAGCAGTGCAAGAAGTTGTAGTCCAGAATGAAAAGCAAAGACAGACCTTACTCTCCAGACGCTTGGATCCCAAGGCCCTGCTAGATGCACTAAAGCTACCACCAACTTAAAGCCAGCTCAGCTGCCGAAGACAACAACTGAACAACAGTGTGAATGACAGACGACTTCTCATGGGAACAATGGAGACCAACAAATGCTAAAAGTAGGAAACTCTCAACCTAGCACTCTACATCCAGCAAAAATGGCTTTCAAATTTGAAGGAAAAATAAGCACTGTTTCACTGAAACAAAAGCTGTGATAATTTATTACCTACAGACCTCCACTGTTAAGAATTGCTAAATAGGACTTCCCTGGTGGTGCAGTGATTAAGAATCTGCCTGCCAATGCAGGGGACACGGGTTCGAGCCATGATCCAGGAAGATCCCACATCTTAGCTGCAGAGCAGCTAAGCCTGTATGCCACAACTACTGAGGCTGTGCTCTAGAGCCTGCAAGCCACAACTACTGAGCCTGAGCACTTAGAGCCCGGTGCTCTGCAACAAGAGAAGACATTGCAGTGAGAAGCCTCTGCACCACAACAAAGAGTAGTCCCTGCTCACCACAACTAGAGAAAGCCCATGTGCAGCAACAAAGACCCAACATAGCTAAAAAATAAATAAAATAAAATAAATAAATAATTGCTAAATAAGTCTACAGTCTAAAGAAACTGGTTCCAGATGGAACATTCGTGTACAAGAAGGGATGAAGAGTGAGCAAAGTTGAAAATAGGTGGCTAAATATAAGACTATTTTTCTTTCTTTTCTTAAACACTTTAAATGTCAATACATAGTTTAAAGGGAAAATAATAGTATATTGTGATGTTGACAGCAAATGTAGAAGTAAACGTATGTCAATAAAACCACAAAGGATGGAATGTAGGCCAAACAGAATTATACAATTATAATTATATATAATATATAACTGTAAGGCCCTTACAATTATGTATAATTGCAAGGCCCTAAGGTTATATATAAAATGGTATAATGTCAACTTGAAGTAAATTTCAGTGTCAAAGATACATAAAAATAAACCAGGGGACCTTGAAGATGGCGGAAGAGTAAGACGCGGAGATCGCCTTCCTCCCCACGGATACACCAGAAATACATCTACACGTGGAACAACTCCTACAGAACACCTACTGAAGGCTGGCAGAAGACCTCAGACCTCCCAAAAGGCAAGAAACTCCCCACGTACCTGGGTAGGGCAAAAGAAAAAAAGAAAAAACAGAGACAAAAGAATAAGGACAGCACCTGCACCAGTGAGAGGGAGCTGTGAAGGAGGAAAAGTTTCCACACACTAGGAAGCCCCTCCGCGGGCGGAGACTGCGGGAGGCGGAAGGGGGAGCTTCGGGACCGCGGAGTAGTGCACAGCGACGGGTGCGGAGGGCAAAGCGGGGAGATTCCCGCACAGAGGATCGGTGCCGACCGGCACTCACCAGCCCGAGAGGCTTGTCTGCTCACCCGCCGGGGCGAGCGGGGCTGCGAGCTGAGGCTCGGGTTTCGGTTTTGGACGGAGCGCAGGGAGAGGACTGGGGTTGGCGGCTTGAACATAGCCTGAAGGGGTTAGTGCACCACGACTAGCCGAGAGGGAGTTCGGGGAAAAGCCTGCACCTGCCGAAGAGGCAAGAGACTTTTTCTTCCCTCTTTGTTTCCTGGTGCGCGAGGAGAGGGGTTTAAGAGCGCTGCTTAAAGGAACTCCAGAGACGGCCGCGAGCCGCGGCTAAAAGCGTGAACCCCAGAGACGGGCGCGAGCTGCGGCTAAAAGCGCGGACCCCAGAGACGGGCGCGAGCCGCGGCTAAAAGCGCGGACCCCAGATACGGGTGGGAGAAGCTAAGGCTGCTGCTGCCGCCACCAAGGGGCCTGTGTGCGAGCACAGGTCACTCTCCACACCCCTCTTCCGCGGAGCCTGTGCAGCCCGCCACTGCCAGGTTCCCGGGATCCAGGGACAACTTCCCCGGGAGAACGCACAGCGGGCCTCAGGCTGGTGCAACGTCACGCCGGCCTCTGCCGCAACGTCACGCCGCCTCTGACGCCGCAGGCCCGCCCCGAACGCAGTGCCCCTCCTTCCCCCCCCCACCCCCGGCCTGAGTGAGCTGGAGCCCCCGAATCAGCGGCTCCTTTAACCCCGTCCTGTCTGAGCAAAAAACAGACGCCCTCCAGCGACCAACACGCAGAGGCAGGGCCAAATCCAAAGCTGAGCTCCTGTGAGCTGTGAGAACAAAGAAGAGAAAGGGAAATCTCTCCCAGCAGCCTCAGAAGCAGCGGATTAAAGCTCCACAATCAACTTGATATACCCTGCATCTGTGGAATACCTGAATAGACAAGGAATGATCCCAAATTGAAGAGGTGGAATTTAGGAGCGAGATCTATGATTTTTTTCCCTTTTCGTCTTTTTGTGAATGTGTACTTGTATGCTTCTGTGTGAGATCTTGTCTGTATACTCTTGCTTCCACCATTTGTCCTAGGGCTCTATCCGTCCATGGTTTTTAAAAAAAATTTTTTTTCTTAATAATTAATTTTAATTGTAATAACTTTATTATACTTTACCTTCGTTCTTTCTTTCTTTCTTTCCTTCCTTCCTTCCCTCCTTTAGACAATGAATCACCCCAAATTGAGGAGGTGGTCTCTGAGAGCAAGATTTATGATTTTGCCCCCTTTACCTCTTTTTGTGAAGGTGTATGTGTATGCTTCTGTGTAAGATTTCTCTGTATAGCTTTGCTTCCAACTGTCCTAAGGTTCTATCCGTCCCTTTTATTATTTTTTTCTAAATATTTTTTAATTCAATAACTTTATTATACTTTATTTTATTTTTACTGTATCTTCTTTCTTTCTGTCTTTTTTCCTTCTTTACCTCCTTCCTTCCTTCCTCCCTCCCTCCCTCCCTCCTTTCTTTCCTTCTTTGCTTCTTTCTTCCTTCCTTCCTTTCCTCCTTTCCTTCTTTCTTTCCTCATACTTCTACTAATCCTCTCTACTTTTTCTCCCTTTTATTCTGAGCCGTGTGGATGAAAGGCTCTTGGTGCTCCAGCCAGGAGTCAGAGCTCTGCCTCTGAGGTAGGAGAGCCAACTTCAGGACACTGGTCAACAAGAGACCTCCCAGCTCCACATAATATTAAACGGCGGAAATCTCCCAGAGACCTCCATCTTAACACCAGCACCCAGCTTCACTCAACGACCAGCAAGCCACAGTGCTGGACAACCTATGCCAAACAACTAGCAAAACAAGAACACAACCCCACCCATTAGCAGAGAGGCTGCCTAAAATCATAATAAGGCCCCAGACACCCCAAAACACACCACCAGACGTGAACCTGCCCACTAGAGAGACAAGATCCAGCCTCATCCACCACAACACAGGCACTAGTCCCCTCCACCAGGAAGCCTACACAACCCACTGAAACAACCTTAGCCACTGGAGACAGACATCAAAAACAACGGGAACTACGAACGTGCAGCCTGCAGAAAGGAGACCCCAAACACAGTAAGATAAGCAAAATGAGAAGACAGAAAAACACACAGCAGATGAAGGAGCAAGATAAAAATGCACCAGACCTAACAAATGAAGAGGAAATAGGCAGTCTACCTGAAAAAGAATTCAGAATAATGATAGTAAGGATGATCCGAAATCTTGGAAGTAGAATGGACAAAATGCAAGAAACAGTTAACAAGGACCTAGAAGAAATAAAGATGAAACAAGCAACGATGAACAATGCAATAAATGAAATTAAAAGTACTCTACATGGGATCGATAGCAGAATAACTGACGCAGAAGAACGGATAAGTGACCTGGAAGATAAAATAGTGGAAATAACTACTGCAGAGCAGAATAAAGAAAAAAGAATGAAAAGAACTGAGGACAGTCTCAGAGACCTCTGGGACAACATTAAATGCACCAACATTCGAATTATAGGGGTTCCAGAAGAAGAAGAGAAAAAGAAAGGGACTGAGAAAATATTTGAAGAGATTATAGTTGAAAACTTCCCTAATATGGGAAAGGAAATAATTAATCAAGTCCAGGAAGCACAGAGAGTCCCATACAGGATAAATCCAAGGAGAAATACGCCAAGACACATATTAATCAAACTGTCAAAAATTAAATACAAAGAAAGCATATTAAAAGCAGCAAGGGAAAAACAACAAATAACACACAAGGGAATCCCCATAAGGTTAACAGCTGATTTCTCAGCAGAAACCCTACAAGCCAGAAGGGAGTGGCAGGACATACTGAAAGTGATGAAGGAGAAAAACCTGCAACCAAGACTACTCTACCCAACAAGGATCTCATTCAGATTTGATGGAGAAATTAAAACCTTTACAGACAAGCAAAAGCTGAGAGAGTTCAGCACCACCAAACCAGCTTTACAACAAATGCTAAAGGAACTTCTCTAGACAAGAAACACAAGAGAAGGAAAAGACCTATAATAACGAACCCAAAACAATACAGAAAATGGGAATAGGAACATACATATCGATAATTACCTTAAATGTAAATGGACTAAATGCTCCCACCAAAAGACACAGATTGGCTGAATGGATACAAAAACAAGACCCTTATATATGCTGTCTACAAGAGACCCACTTCAGACCTAGAGACACATACAGACTGAAAGTAAGGGGATGGAAAAAGATATTCCATGCAAATGGAAACCAAAAGAAAGCTGGAGTGCAATTCTCATATCAGACAAAATAGACTTTAAAATAAGGACTATTAAAAGAGACAAAGAAGGACACTACATAATGATCAAGGGATCGATCCAAGAAGAAGATATAACAATTGTAAATATTTATGCACCCAACATAGGAGCACCTCAATACATAAGGCAAATACTAACAGCCATAAAAGGGGAGATTGACAGTAACACATTCATAGTAGGGGACTTTAACACCCCACTTTCACCCATGGACAGATCATCAAAAATGAAAATAAATAAGGAAACACAAGCTTTAAATGATACATTAAACAAGATGGACGTAATTGATATTTATAGGACACTCCATCCAAAAACAACAGAATACACATTTTTCTCAAGTGCTCATGGAACATTCTCCAGGATAGATCATATCTTGGGTCACAAATCAAGCCTTGGTAAATTTAAGAATATTGAAATTGTATCAAGTATCTTTTCTGACCACAACGCCATGAGACTAGATATCAATTACAGGAAAAGATCTGTAAAAAATATGAACACATGGAGGCTAAACAATACACTACTTAATAATGAAGTGATCACTGAAGAAATCAAAGAGGAAATAAAAAAATACCTAGAAACAAATGACAATGGAGACAAAACGACCCAAAACCTATGGGATGCAGCAAAAGCAGTTCTAAGGGGGAAGTTTATAGCAATACAAGCCCACCTTAAGAAGCAGGAAACATCTCAAATAAACAACCTAACCTTGCACCTCAAGCAATTAGATAAAGAAGAACAAAAAACCCCCAAAGCTAGCAGAAGGAAAGAAATCATAAAAATCAGATCAGAAATAAATGAAAAAGAAATGAAGGAAACGATAGCAAAGATCAATAAAACTAAAAGCTGGTTCTTTGAGAAGATAAACAAAATAGATAAACCACTAGCCAGCCTCATCAAGAAAAAAAGGGAGAAAACTCAAATCAATAGAATTAGAAATGAAAAAGGAGAAGTAACAACTGACACTGCAGAAATAAAAAATATCATGAGAGATTACTACAAGCAACTCTATGCCAATAAAATGGACAATCTGGAAGAAATGGACAAATTCTTAGAAATGCACAACCTGCCAAGACTGAATCAGAAAGAAATAGAAAACATGAACAGACCAATCACAAGCACTGAAATTGAAACTGTGATTAAAAATCTTCCAACAAACAAAAGCCCAGGACCAGATGGCTTCACAGGTGAATTCTATCAAACGTTTAGAGAAGAGCTAACACCTATCCTTCTCGAACTCTTCCAAAATATAACAGAGGGAGGAACACTCCCAAATTCCTTCTACGAGGCCACCATCACCTTAATACCAAAACCAGACAAGGATGTCACAAAGAAAGAAAACTATAGGCCAATATCACTGATGAACATAGATGCAAAAATCCTCAACAAAATACTAGCAAACAGAATCCAACAGCACATTAAAAGGATCATACACCATGATCAAGTGGGGTTTATTCCAGGAATGCAAGGATTCTTCAGTATACGCAAATCTATCAATGTGATAAACCATATTAACAAATTAAAGGAGAAAAACCATATGATCATCTCAATAGATGCAGAGAAAGCTTTCGACAAAATTCAACACCCATTTATAATAAAAACCCTGCAGAAAGTAGGCATAGAGGGAACTTTCCTCAACATAATAAAGGCCATATATGACAAGCCCACAGCAAACATCATCCTCAATGGTGAAAAACTGAAAGCATTTCCACTAAGATCAGGAACAAGACAAGGTTACCCACTCTCACCACTCTTATTCAACATAGTTTTGGAAGTTTTAGCCACAGCAATCAGAGAAGAAAAGGAAATAAAAGGAATCCAAATCGGAAAAGAAGAAGTAAAGCTGTCACTGTTTGCAGATGACATGATACTATACATAGAGAATCCTAAAGATGCTACCAGAAAACTACTAGAGCTAATCAATGAATTTGGTAAAGTAGCAGGATACAAAATTAATGCACAGAAATCTCTGGCATTCCTATATACTAATGATGAAAAATCTGAAAGTGAATTCAAGAAAACACTACCATTTACCATTGCAACAAAAAGAATAAAATATCTAGGAATAAACCTACCTAAGGAGACGAAAGACCTGTATGCAGAAAATTATAAGACACTGATGAAAGAAATTAAAGATGATACAAATAGATGGAGAGATATACCATGTTCTTGGATGGGAAGAATCAACATTGTGAAAATGACTCTACTACCCAAAGCAATCTACAGATTCAATGCAATCCCTATCAAACTACCACTGGCATTTTTCACAGAACTAGAACAAAAAATTTCGCAATTTGTATGGAAACACAAAAGACCCCGAATAGCCAAAGCAATCTTGAGAACGAAAAAAGGAGCTGGAGGAATCAGGCTCCCTGACTTCAGACTATACTACAAAGCTACAGTAATCCAGACAGTATGGTACTGGCACAAAAACAGAAAGATGGATCAATGGAACAGGATAGAAATCCCAGAGATAAACCCACGCACATATGGACACCTTATCTTTGATAAAGGTGGCAGGAATGTACAGTGGAGAAAGGACAGCCTCTTCAATAA
>NW_021703772.1:105031433-105034935 GCF_005190385.1 Monodon monoceros | reverse complement strand
TCTACTTTTTCTCCCTTTTATTCTGAGCCGTGTGGATGAAAGGCTCTTGGTGCTCCAGCCAGGAGTCAGAGCTCTGCCTCTGAGGTAGGAGAGCCAACTTCAGGACACTGGTCAACAAGAGACCTCCCAGCTCCACATAATATTAAACGGCGGAAATCTCCCAGAGACCTCCATCTTAACACCAGCACCCAGCTTCACTCAACGACCAGCAAGCCACAGTGCTGGACAACCTATGCCAAACAACTAGCAAAACAAGAACACAACCCCACCCATTAGCAGAGAGGCTGCCTAAAATCATAATAAGGCCCCAGACACCCCAAAACACACCACCAGACGTGAACCTGCCCACTAGAGAGACAAGATCCAGCCTCATCCACCACAACACAGGCACTAGTCCCCTCCACCAGGAAGCCTACACAACCCACTGAAACAACCTTAGCCACTGGAGACAGACATCAAAAACAACGGGAACTACGAACGTGCAGCCTGCAGAAAGGAGACCCCAAACACAGTAAGATAAGCAAAATGAGAAGACAGAAAAACACACAGCAGATGAAGGAGCAAGATAAAAATGCACCAGACCTAACAAATGAAGAGGAAATAGGCAGTCTACCTGAAAAAGAATTCAGAATAATGATAGTAAGGATGATCCGAAATCTTGGAAGTAGAATGGACAAAATGCAAGAAACAGTTAACAAGGACCTAGAAGAAATAAAGATGAAACAAGCAACGATGAACAATGCAATAAATGAAATTAAAAGTACTCTACATGGGATCGATAGCAGAATAACTGACGCAGAAGAACGGATAAGTGACCTGGAAGATAAAATAGTGGAAATAACTACTGCAGAGCAGAATAAAGAAAAAAGAATGAAAAGAACTGAGGACAGTCTCAGAGACCTCTGGGACAACATTAAATGCACCAACATTCGAATTATAGGGGTTCCAGAAGAAGAAGAGAAAAAGAAAGGGACTGAGAAAATATTTGAAGAGATTATAGTTGAAAACTTCCCTAATATGGGAAAGGAAATAATTAATCAAGTCCAGGAAGCACAGAGAGTCCCATACAGGATAAATCCAAGGAGAAATACGCCAAGACACATATTAATCAAACTGTCAAAAATTAAATACAAAGAAAGCATATTAAAAGCAGCAAGGGAAAAACAACAAATAACACACAAGGGAATCCCCATAAGGTTAACAGCTGATTTCTCAGCAGAAACCCTACAAGCCAGAAGGGAGTGGCAGGACATACTGAAAGTGATGAAGGAGAAAAACCTGCAACCAAGACTACTCTACCCAACAAGGATCTCATTCAGATTTGATGGAGAAATTAAAACCTTTACAGACAAGCAAAAGCTGAGAGAGTTCAGCACCACCAAACCAGCTTTACAACAAATGCTAAAGGAACTTCTCTAGACAAGAAACACAAGAGAAGGAAAAGACCTATAATAACGAACCCAAAACAATACAGAAAATGGGAATAGGAACATACATATCGATAATTACCTTAAATGTAAATGGACTAAATGCTCCCACCAAAAGACACAGATTGGCTGAATGGATACAAAAACAAGACCCTTATATATGCTGTCTACAAGAGACCCACTTCAGACCTAGAGACACATACAGACTGAAAGTAAGGGGATGGAAAAAGATATTCCATGCAAATGGAAACCAAAAGAAAGCTGGAGTGCAATTCTCATATCAGACAAAATAGACTTTAAAATAAGGACTATTAAAAGAGACAAAGAAGGACACTACATAATGATCAAGGGATCGATCCAAGAAGAAGATATAACAATTGTAAATATTTATGCACCCAACATAGGAGCACCTCAATACATAAGGCAAATACTAACAGCCATAAAAGGGGAGATTGACAGTAACACATTCATAGTAGGGGACTTTAACACCCCACTTTCACCCATGGACAGATCATCAAAAATGAAAATAAATAAGGAAACACAAGCTTTAAATGATACATTAAACAAGATGGACGTAATTGATATTTATAGGACACTCCATCCAAAAACAACAGAATACACATTTTTCTCAAGTGCTCATGGAACATTCTCCAGGATAGATCATATCTTGGGTCACAAATCAAGCCTTGGTAAATTTAAGAATATTGAAATTGTATCAAGTATCTTTTCTGACCACAACGCCATGAGACTAGATATCAATTACAGGAAAAGATCTGTAAAAAATATGAACACATGGAGGCTAAACAATACACTACTTAATAATGAAGTGATCACTGAAGAAATCAAAGAGGAAATAAAAAAATACCTAGAAACAAATGACAATGGAGACAAAACGACCCAAAACCTATGGGATGCAGCAAAAGCAGTTCTAAGGGGGAAGTTTATAGCAATACAAGCCCACCTTAAGAAGCAGGAAACATCTCAAATAAACAACCTAACCTTGCACCTCAAGCAATTAGATAAAGAAGAACAAAAAACCCCCAAAGCTAGCAGAAGGAAAGAAATCATAAAAATCAGATCAGAAATAAATGAAAAAGAAATGAAGGAAACGATAGCAAAGATCAATAAAACTAAAAGCTGGTTCTTTGAGAAGATAAACAAAATAGATAAACCACTAGCCAGCCTCATCAAGAAAAAAAGGGAGAAAACTCAAATCAATAGAATTAGAAATGAAAAAGGAGAAGTAACAACTGACACTGCAGAAATAAAAAATATCATGAGAGATTACTACAAGCAACTCTATGCCAATAAAATGGACAATCTGGAAGAAATGGACAAATTCTTAGAAATGCACAACCTGCCAAGACTGAATCAGAAAGAAATAGAAAACATGAACAGACCAATCACAAGCACTGAAATTGAAACTGTGATTAAAAATCTTCCAACAAACAAAAGCCCAGGACCAGATGGCTTCACAGGTGAATTCTATCAAACGTTTAGAGAAGAGCTAACACCTATCCTTCTCGAACTCTTCCAAAATATAACAGAGGGAGGAACACTCCCAAATTCCTTCTACGAGGCCACCATCACCTTAATACCAAAACCAGACAAGGATGTCACAAAGAAAGAAAACTATAGGCCAATATCACTGATGAACATAGATGCAAAAATCCTCAACAAAATACTAGCAAACAGAATCCAACAGCACATTAAAAGGATCATACACCATGATCAAGTGGGGTTTATTCCAGGAATGCAAGGATTCTTCAGTATACGCAAATCTATCAATGTGATAAACCATATTAACAAATTAAAGGAGAAAAACCATATGATCATCTCAATAGATGCAGAGAAAGCTTTCGACAAAATTCAACACCCATTTATAATAAAAACCCTGCAGAAAGTAGGCATAGAGGGAACTTTCCTCAACATAATAAAGGCCATATATGACAAGCCCACAGCAAACATCATCCTCAATGGTGAAAAACTGAAAGCATTTCCACTAAGATCAGGAACAAGACAAGGTTACCCACTCTCACCACTCTTATTCAACATAGTTTTGGAAGTTTTAGCCA
>NW_021703772.1:105030141-105031333 GCF_005190385.1 Monodon monoceros | reverse complement strand
GTAGCAGGATACAAAATTAATGCACAGAAATCTCTGGCATTCCTATATACTAATGATGAAAAATCTGAAAGTGAATTCAAGAAAACACTACCATTTACCATTGCAACAAAAAGAATAAAATATCTAGGAATAAACCTACCTAAGGAGACGAAAGACCTGTATGCAGAAAATTATAAGACACTGATGAAAGAAATTAAAGATGATACAAATAGATGGAGAGATATACCATGTTCTTGGATGGGAAGAATCAACATTGTGAAAATGACTCTACTACCCAAAGCAATCTACAGATTCAATGCAATCCCTATCAAACTACCACTGGCATTTTTCACAGAACTAGAACAAAAAATTTCACAATTTGTATGGAAACACAAAAGACCCCGAATAGCCAAAGCAATCTTGAGAACGAAAAAAGGAGCTGGAGGAATCAGGCTCCCTGACTTCAGACTATACTACAAAGCTACAGTAATCCAGACAGTATGGTACTGGCACAAAAACAGAAAGATGGATCAATGGAACAGGATAGAAATCCCAGAGATAAACCCACGCACATATGGACACCTTATCTTTGATAAAGGTGGCAGGAATGTACAGTGGAGAAAGGACAGCCTCTTCAATAAATGGTGCTGGGAAAACTGGACAGGTACATGTAAAAGTATGAGATTAGATCACTCCCTAACACCATACACAAAAATAAGCTCAAAATGGATTAAAGACCTAAATGTAAGGCCAGAAACTATCAAACTCTTAGAGGAAAACATAGGCAGAACACTCTATGACATAAATCACAGCAAGATCCTTTCTGACCCACCTCCTAGAGTAATGGAAATAAAAACAAAAATAAACAAATGGGACCTAATGAAACTTCAAAGCTTTTGCACAGCAAAGGAAACCATAATCAAGACCAAAAGACAACCCTCAGAATGGGAGAAAATATTTGCAAATGAAGCAACTGACAAAGGATTAATCTCCAAAATTTACAAGCAGCTCATGCAGCTCAATAACAAAAAAACAAACAACCCAATCCAAAAATGGGCAGAAGACCTAAATAGACATTTCTCCAAAGAAGATATACAGACTGCCAACAAACACATGAAAGAATGCTCAACATCATTAATCATTAGAGAAATGCAAATCAAAACTACAATGAGATATCATCTCACACTGGTCAGAATGGCCATCATCAAAAAAT